>NW_028270173.1:4834124-4916624 GCF_037043375.1 Chiloscyllium plagiosum | reverse complement strand
TTGGTCAGGGATGGAGGGAAATTGGCCATTCCAATAAATTTTCATCATCTTTCTTTCCTTCCAAGTGATTTTTACACTGCACAATCCGACTAGCAGCCTGGGTTCCAGATGGAGCGATTGGTCTTTGTGTTTTAATGTGCCAATGCTTGTTTGGGGGGGACAGTCAGACTGACCGCAGTCATCCTTTCACAGGGTATGAGCAGGGTCACCATTCACTGCCCATCCCTAAGCCCCCTGGGGAAGGGGGAGGTGGTGAGCTGCTTTCTTTAAACACAGCCGACCATCACAGGCAGTGAGAGAGAAGCAGGTCCCTTTAAGGGTTAAACAGAGCAGCTTGGGAGCTGCTGATCACCGTCTGTTGGACTCTGTGTTTACAATCAGGTGTCGGCTTCTAGAGCTCGAGAAGGGAAGATTAGAAGCTGGGGTTTTTGCGAAACTATAGATTTACAATTAAACCCTTGTAAACTTCTGGAAGTCTTTTGCTCCTGATAATGGTCTGTTAAACAATTCTGACCCAGCCCCACTGAAGGAACGGCCGATATATTTCCAAGTCGGGATGGGGAGGGGCTCGGAGGGGAAATTGCAGGGGGTGGTGTTCCCATGGACCTGCTGCCCCTTGTCCTTCTGGATGGAAGTGGCCGTGGGTTTGGAAGATGCTGTCTGAGGGAGTTTGGTGAGTTTCTGCAGGGTACCTTGTAGCTGGTACACACTGCTGTTACTGAGCGTCGGGGGGTGGAGGGAGGGGATGTTTGGGGAGTTTCTGCAGGGTATCTTGTAGATGGTACACACTGCTGTTACTGAGCGTCGGGGGGTGGAGGGAGGGGATGTTTGGGGAGTTTCTGCAGGGTATCTTGTAGATGGTACACACTGCTGTTACTGAGCGTCGGGGGGTGGAGGGAGGGGATGTTTGGGGAGTTTCTGCAGGGTATCTTGTAGATGGTACACACTGCTGTTACTGAGTGTCGGGGGTGGAGGGAGGGGATGTTTGGGGAGTTTCTGCAGGGTATCTTGTAGATGGTACACACTGCTGTTACTGAGTGTCGGGGGGTGGAGGGAGGGGATGTTTGGTGAGTTTCTGCAGGGTATCATGTAGATGGTACACACTGCTGTTACTGAGTGTCGGGGGTGGAGGGAGGGGATGTTTGGGGAGTTTCTGCAGGGTATCTTGTAGATGGTACACACTGCTGTTACTGAGCGTCGTGGGGTGGAGGGAGGGGATGTTTGGGGAGTTTCTGCAGGGTATCTTGTAGATGGTACACACTGTTGTTACTGAGTGTCGGGGGGTGGAGGGAGGGGATGTTTGGTGAGTTTCTGCAGGGTACCTTGTAGATGGTACACACTGCTGTTACTGAGCGTCGGGGGGTGGAGAGAGGGGATGTTTGGTGAGTTTCTGCAGGGTATCTTGTAGATGGTACACACTGTTGTTACTGAGTGTCGGGGGGTGGAGGGAGGGGATGTTTGGTGAGTTTCTGCAGGGTATCTTGTAGATGGTACACACTGCTGTTACTGAGCGTCGGGGGGTGGACGGAGGGGATGTTTGGGGAGTTTCTGCAGGGTATCTTGTAGATGGTACACACTGCTGTTACTGAGCGTCGGGGGGTGGAGGGAGGGGATGTTTGGTGAGTTTCTGCAGGGTATCTTGTAGATGGTACACACTGCTGTTACTGAGTGTCGGGGGGGAGGGAGGGGATGTTTGGGGAGTTTCTGCAGGGTATCTTGTAGATGGTACACACTGCTGTTACTGAGTGTCGGGGGGTGGAGGGAGGGGATGTTTGGTGAGTTTCTGCAGGGTATCTTGTAGATGGTACACACTGCTGTTACTGAGTGTCGGGGGGGGAGGGAGGGGATGTTTGGGGAGTTTCTGCAGGGTATCTTGTAGATGGTACACACTGCTGTTACTGAGTGTCGGGGGGTGGAGGGAGGGGATGTTTGGGGAGTTTCTGCAGGGTACCTTGTAGATGGTACACACTGCTGCTACTGACTGCTTCCAATGCATTTACATTGATCCTTTGAATTAGCTGAGCAATGAAGTTTACCGTATTCCAGATCTGGTCTCAGCAGGACCCTGCATCGCCTCCCTGTGGTTACTCGTCGTATCTGCAAACTAACCTTCTGTGGCTGAGCACTCCCTTCTCCGAGGCAGTTAGGGAACATGTCACAATGATGTCACTTTAAAAGGTTATTTTCTGCTGGAGTTTTTATTTGAAGAGAGTTTGCAGAGGCAGAGGCACCAAACTGCCTACTGAAGACAATTTAAGTAATTAACTGGTGAGGCCTTGGTGTTTTTTTTAAAAGGTTGGAACAATAGAAGCAGCAGGCCCAGGGTATCTGGAATGTGGTTTTTCCTCAGTGGCAGCAGAGCAATCTGAGTCTGTAAAGAGTTGGAACCTTCAGTGAATGATTCCTCTGCTTGTTCTGAATTTTCTCTTAATGCTTTTTTCCCTCCTGGATTGGAGAACTGCATGTGAGAATCTGTGTCAGGGTTTTCCTTTATTGTCATGTGTGTGTTTATGAAGTGTTACTGTATTGGAACAGTTAATTCGTGATACTTACTCTATCTATTACCTGGTTAAGGTTTCCAATAATTAAGTCATTCAAAGTTCCTCTCTGTTCTGTTTGTATTTTAACTGTAGTGTTTAAATAAATTGTGTTTTTCTTCATGTTGAGCAGTCTGACCAGTCGCACCACACCTGGGACACACACTTCACATCTGCCTTTAAATTAAGATAAAGTTAGGGTCTTGGCTATCTTCTTCAAATACTTTGAGGGGGTCTGGTCTGGTCCATAACAATGGCAATAAATGCTGCTCTCCCCAGTGTCACCCACATCCCAATAAAAGAAGAAAATCACTTCTTCAGACATGTTTTATCATCACAATCATGGGTCCCAGGAACAGAAACATGAGCTTGAGTGAGAACGTACCTTCGATGAGGAACAGGTGGGAGTTTCTGTTCTCACTGACTTTGTTTCTGACCACACAGGTATACAGCACACAGCTTGGCAGCTGGGGAGCATTGATTGTCAGAGTTTTGTTGTCAATGGATACCTCGTAGATGCGACCATCTTTAACGGGATTCCCATTTTCCAACCACAGGATCTCATTGACTTCTCCAATCCTCACCACACAGCGCAGATGGACAAGACGGCTCGATTCAATCCGATCTTGAATTATTAAGGGTGGCTGCAAAACATCTGTCCAAAGGGAAAGGTCACACACTGTGATTCGGTGAACTCAGGGTATTGGCCGCTGGGGTAGTGCCGAGTTCCCCTGTACCTGGGCATTGTCCCCACTGTGTATTAGATTGCAAGTCCAAGTTTCCAGAGAGACACAAAATGAACATGCAAATCAGCAGGGGCATATTTAAACTTTTCACAGGCAAAACACAATGAAAAGTTTAATTACTGGGAAAAGCCTCTGACTATCCCACCCTATCTATTGGGACAGACAAATGATGCAGCAACTGGAACATCCAATACACGAGACAAGGGGTTTGTGTCATTCCCCTAACAAAGTGAGTCTCCGAGTGTGAGACACGGCAGTCCATACAATTTAATTAGGAGGGCTCAGTAAAGTATCCTGTATGGAGATACACAGAACTGGTGACCTGACTGAAACATATTGAGCTGATAAACTGGAAAGAGGAAGACAAGAAAATCACAAGCCATTAAGGGATTTCCTGGATGTTGCAGGAAATGCAAAGTTTGAGATGTAAGGAGAGGCTGGTTAGGCCGGGACTTTGTACCCTGGAGCTTTGGATGTTGAGAGGTGACCTTACGAAAGAGCAAGAGAGATGTCTGGCACAAGGACAGGCCATTCAGCCCCTCCAAGCCTGTGCTGATCATCATGCCCTGCCCTTATTCCCTCCCTATTCAGCTGCCTCTGAAATGTCCCCAACGTGCCTGTTCCCACCCCCTCTTCATGCAGTGTGTTCCAGCTCCTCCCACTCTCTGCGTGAAATACCTCCCTCACACATCTCCCTTAAACTTCCCCCCCTCTTGCCTTGACCCTGTGCCCCCTTGTAATTGAAACTTTAACCCTGGGAAAAGCCCCTGACTATCCCACCCTGTCTGTTCCCCTCATTACTGTGTAGCCCTCGATCAGGGTCTTCCCTCAGTCGCCGTCTTTCCAGTGAAAACATTCCTAGTCTTTTTAACCTTCCCTCACAGTCAATGCTCTCAAGACCAGGCAGCGTCCTGGTGAACCCTCCCTGCACTCTCTCTCTCTCTCTCTCTCTCTCCCCAAAGTTTCTACCCCCTTCTGGTGGTGTGGTGACCAACACTGCACACGGCCACCTCTGATGTGACATGATATTCCATTCTCCTGTGATCACACATTGTAAGAAATTCGAGTATTAGCTGCCGGGATCACACTACAGCCAATACAGGTCAGGATTAGATTACTGACAGTGTGGAAACAGGCCCTTCGGCCCAACAAGTCCACACCGACCCTCCAAAGCGCACCCACCCAGACCCATTCCACTACATTTACCCCTTCACCTATCATGATTGGGTTATTTCCCATGGCCAATCCACCCTGACCTGCACATCTTTGGACTGTGGGAGGAAACCGGAGCACCCGGAGGAAACCCACACAGACAGTTGCCCGAGGGTAGGATTGAACCCGGGTCCCTGGCGCTGGGAGACAGCAGTGCTAACCATTGAGCCACCGTGCCACACACAAATAACCATCCAAATTCTTCAGTCATGTTAAAGGCAATCTGTGTGGAAGAAACACCTGTTATAACAGAACCAAGTGAACTGCAAACGCAGCCGAACAAGGGTTTTATCCAGCTGCGACATGGTTTGCTAACTCTTGTCCATCTGATGAAGGCAAAAGTACCACGATAGTGGTTTACAAAACTATGAGGGGTATGGAGAAGGTGAATGGCAGTTGCCCTTTCCCTCGGATGGAGGGGTTCAAGGCTAGGGGCATATTTTTAAGGTGGGAGGAGAGAGATTTAAAAAAGACAGGAAGGGCAATTTCTTTTACCCAGAGGGTGGTTCGTGTGTAGAATGAACTTCCAGAGGAAGTGGTGGATGTGGGTACAGTCCCAACGTTTAAAAGGCATTTGGACAAGTTCATAAACAGGAAGGTTTGGAGGGATACGGGCCAGGAATAGGCAGGTGGAACTAGTTGAGTTTGGGATTAGGGTCAGCATGGACTGGTTGGGCCGAAGGGTCTGTGTCTGTGCTGAATGACTGTGTAGTGCTAAGGGACAGATGTGGACCAACCTTTCCAGGGTCCACACCCTCCCTGGATTCACTTCCTGTCTGTTCGGATCCCAAAAGGCAACAACTCAAGTCTTGAAACAGGAAAACAGGATTTAAAACCTGATATATTCACAACACAGGAGGTCGGAGTGACCTGAAGATAGAGTTCATATTTCAGGTCACAAAACACAGGAATGCTACATCACTGAAGGAGTCTGTTCAGCCCACCATTCCTGACCTGGTTCTATCCCCCAGGGCCCAATCTCCTGCCCTTCCCACCCCTATCCCTGCCCCCCCCATTTCTCTCCTCTGTCCCTCTGGAATGCCTCAGTTGAACCTGCCTCCCCCCCTCCATTCCCAGGCAGTACATTCCACACCCTCACTACCCACTGGGTGAGAAACTCTCTCCCTCACTTCACCCTCCCTCCATTTGTACATCCCTTTAAATCTACCCCCCTCTCACTCCTGTTCCTTTTCCGAGTGGGAACAGCTTCTCCCTCTCTCCTCTGTCCAGTCCCCCTCCCCACTCAGGATTTTGGAAACCTCTCTCAGATCTCCCTCTCCCAGCCGCCTTCTCTCCCAGAGAGAACATTCCCAACCTCTTCAATCTCTCCTCATCACTGACCTTCCCCCATCCCTGGATCCGTTCTTGTAAATCGCTCCTGCCCTCTCTCCGACGCGTTCCCCATCTTTCCGATAATGTGGGGCCCACACCTGGACACAGTACTCCAGCTGGGGTCTAACAAGGGGCTGGGACACGTTCAGCATCAGCCCCTTGCTCTTGGACTCTGTGCCCCTGTTAATAAACCCGAGGACACTGTGTGCTTTATTCACTGCCCCCTCCACCTGTACCAGGTCATTCGATACCAGGTATGCTTACCTTGAACTGACAAGACAGTGTGAAAGTAAGTCTTGGTTGAAGTGGAGTTGGGAGGTGTTAAAATAGTCTCATAAATTCCGCTGTCAGCGATGTCTGCATTCACCAAGACAATAGACCCTTTGGACTCCAAATAGCGAATTCGGTACTGGTAATACTGGTTAAAAGTCACCTCACTTTCCCCAAGGGAGTGAATCAAAATTAAGGTGACGGAGAAAGGCCGGAGGATTGACCATCGAATCGATGTGCCCGGTTTCGGAACCAGCCCAGGGAACCCAGGCAGTAAGACGGAGGTGTTACGACAAGCAGAGACGTGTACAATCCCAGCAAATTCTCGGGTTATCTGGGACGAGAGCACTGGAAAACAGAGATTACACATGGACATCCGACCCTCAGGAACGCAGGTCAGAGATTACAGTGAAAAAAACACGCCACTCCCGTTCCCTGATCCAGATTAATCCCCTTTCCCTCACACACTGACTGATCTAGATTAATCCTCTCTCTCTCACACCCTGACTGATCCAGATTAAACCCCTCTCTCTCACACACTAACTGATCTAGATTAATCCTCTCTCTCTCACACACTAACTGATCTAGATTAATCCCCTCTCCCTCACACACTGACTGATCCAGATTAATCCACTCTCTCTCTCACACACCCTGACTGATCCAGATTAATCCTCTCTCTCTCACACCCTGACTGATCCAGATTAATCCTCTCTCTCTCATACCCTGACTGATCCAGATTAATCCCCTCTCCCTCACACCTGACTGATCCAGATTAATCCCCTCTCCCTCACACACTGACTGATCCAGATTAATCCACTCTCTCTCTCACACACCCTGACTGATCCAGATTAACCATCTCCCTCACACCCTGACTGATCCAGATTAATCCTCTCTCCCTCACACCCTGACTGATCCAGATTAATCCCCTCTCCCTCACACCCTGACTGATCCAGATTAATCCCCTCTCCCTCACACCCTGACTGATCCAGATTAATCCCCTCCCTCACATCCTGACTGATCCAGATTAATCCTCTCTCTCTCACACCCTGACTGATCCAGATTAATCCCCTCTCTCTCACACCCGGATTTATCCAGATTAGTCCCCTCTCCCTCACACACTGACAGATTCAGATTAATCCTCTCTCCCTCACACCCTGACAGATTCAGATTAATCCTCTCTCCCTCACACCCTGACTGATCCAGATTTATCCTCTCTCACACCCTGACTGATCCAGATTAATCCTCTCTCCCTCACACCCTGACTGATACAGATTAATCCTCTATCCCTCACACCCTGACTGATCCAGATTAATCCCCTCTCTCTCACACCCTGACTGATCCAGATTAATCCCCTCTCTCTCACACCCTGACTGATCCAGATTAATCCCCTCTCCCTCATACCCTGACTCATCCAGATTAACCATCTCCCTCACACCCTGACTGATCCAGATAAATCCCCTCTCCCTCACACCTGACTGATCCAGATTAATCCCCTCTCCCTCACACACTGACTGATCCAGATTAATCCCCTCCCTCACATCCTGACTGATCCAGATTAATCCTCTCTCTCTCACACCCTGACTGATCCAGATTAATCCCCTCTCTCACACATCCTGACTGATCCAGATTAATCCTCTCTCTCTCACACCCTGACTGGTCCATATTAATCCCCTCTCTCTCACACCCTGACTGATCCAGATTAATCCCCTCCCTCACACCCTGACTGATCCAGATTAATCCTCTCTCTCTCACACCCTGACTGATCCAGATTAATCCACTCTCTCACATCCTGACTGATCCAGTTTAATCCTCTCTCCCTCACACCCTGACTGATCCAGATTAATCCCCCCTCCCTCACACCCTGACTGATCCAGATTAATCCCCTCTCCCTCACACACTGAGTGATCCAGATTAATCCCCTCCCTCACACCATGACTGATCCAGATTAATCCCCTCTCTCTCACACCCTGACTGATCCAGATTAATCCCCTCCCTCACATCCTGACTGATCCAGATTAATATCCTCTCCCTCACACCCTGACTGATCCAGATTAATCCCCTCCCTCACATCCTGACTGATCCAGATTAATCCCCTCTCCCTCACACCCTGACTGATCCAGATTAATCGCCTCTCCCTCACACACTGAGTGATCCAGATTAATCGCCTCTCCCTCACACCCTGACTGATCCAGATTAATCCTCTCTCCCTCACACCCTGACTGATCCAGATTAATCCCCTCTCCCTCACACCCTGACTGATCCAGATTAATCCCCTCTCCCTCACACCCTGACTGATCCAGATTAATCCCCTCCCTCACATCCTGACTGATCCAGATTAATCCTCTCTCTCTCACACCCTGACTGATCCAGATTAATCCCCTCTCTCTCACACCCGGATTTATCCAGATTAGTCCCCTCTCCCTCACACACTGACAGATTCAGATTAATCCTCTCTCCCTCACACCCTGACAGATTCAGATTAATCCTCTCTCCCTCACACACTGACTGATCCAGATTAATCCTCTCTCACACCCTGACTGATCCAGATTAATCCTCTCTCCCTCACACCCTGACTGATCCAGATTAATCCTCTATCCCTCACACCCTGACTGATCCAGATTAATCCCCTCTCTCTCACACCCTGACTGATCCAGATTAATCCCCTCTCTCTCACACCCTGACTGATCCAGATTAATCCCCTCTCCCTCATACCCTGACTGATCCCGATTAATCCCCTCCCTCACACCCTGACTGATCCAGATTAATCCCCTCTCTCACACCTGACTGAACCAGATTAATCCCCTCTCTCTCACACCAATTTATCCAGATTAATCTTCTCCCTCACACCCTGACTGATCCAGATTAATCCCCTCTCCCTCACACCCTGACAGATTCAGATTAATCGCCTCTCCCTCACACCCTGACTGATCCAGATTAATCCTCTCTCCCTCACACCCTGACTGATCCAGATTAATCCTCTCTCACACCCTGATTGATCCAGATTATTCCTCTCTCCCTCACACCCTGACTGATCCAGATTAATCCTCTCTCACACCCTGACTGATCCAGATTAATCCTCTCTCCCTCACACCCCGACTGATCCAGATTAATCCCCTCCTCACACCCTGACTGATCCAGATTAATCCCCTCCCTCACACCCTGACTGATCCAGATTAATCCCCTCTCTCTCACACCCTGACAGATCCAGATTAATCCCCTCTCCCTCACACCCTGACTGATCCAGATTAATCCTCTCTCCCTCACACCCTGACTGATCCAGATTAATCCCCTCTCTCTCACACCCTGACTGATCCAGATTAATCCCCTCTCTCTCACACCCTGACTGATCCAGATTAATCCCCTCTCTCTCACACCCTGACTGATCCAGATTAATCCTCTCCCTCACACCCTGACTGATCCAGATTAATCCCCTCTCCGTCACACCCTGACTGATCCCGATTAATCCCCTCCCTCACATCCTGACTGATCCAGATTAATACCCTCTCTCACACCCTGACTGATCCAGATTAATCCTGTCCCTCACACCCTGACTGATCCAGATTAATCCTCTCCCTCACACCCTGACTGATCCAGATTAATCGCCTCTCCCTCACACCCTGACTGATCCAGAATAATCCCCTCTCTCACACTGACTGAACCAGATTAATCCCCTCTCTCTCTCACCCTGATTTATCCAGATTAATCACCTCTCCCTCACACCCTGACTGATCCAGATTAATCCCCTCTTCCTCACACCCTGATTGATCCAGATTATTCCTCTCTCCGTCACACCCTGACTGATCCAGATTAATCCTCTCTCACACCCTGACTGATCCAGATTAATCCTCTCTCCCTCACACCCCGACTGACCCAGAGTAATCCCCTCCTCACACCCTGACTGATCCAGATTAATCCCCTCCCTCACACCCTGACTGATCCAGATTAATCCCCTCTCTCTCACACCATGACTGATCCAGATTAAACCCCTCTCCCTCACACCCTGACTGATCCAGATTAATCCCCTCTCTCTCACACCCTGACTGATCCAGATTAATCCCCTCTCTCTCACACCCTGACTGAACCAGATTAATCCCCTCCCTCACACCCTGACTGATCCAGATTAATCCTCTCTCACTCACACCCTGACTGATCCAGATTAATCCCCTCTCTCTCACACCCTGACTGATCCAGATTAATCCCCTCCCTCACACCCTGACTGATCCAGATTAATCCCCTCTCTCTCACACCCTGACTGATCCAGATTAATCCACTCTCTCACATCCTGACTGATCCATATTAATCCTCTCTCCCTCACACCCTGACTGATCCAGATTAATCCCCTCCCTCTCATCCTGACTGATCCAGATGAATCCCCTCCCTCACACCCTGACTGATCCAGATTAATCCCCTCTCCCTCACACCCTGACTGATCCAGATTAATCCTCTCTCCCTCACACCCTGACTGATCCAGATTAATCCTCTCTCCCTCACACCCTGACTGATCCAGATTAATCCCCTCCCTCTCACCCTGACTGATCCAGATTAATCCCCTCCCTCACACCCTGACTGATCCAGATTAATCCCCTCTCCCTCACACCCTGACTGATCCAGATTAATCCCCCCTCTCTCACACCCTGACTGATTCAGATTAATCCCCTCTCTCTCACACCCTGACTGATCCAGATTAATCCCCTCTCTCTCACACCCTGACTGATCCAGAATAATCACCTCTCCCTCACACCCTGACTGATCCAGCTTAATCCTCTCTCCCTCACACCCTGACTGATCCAGATTAATCCCCTCTCCCTCACACCTTGACTGATCCAGATTAATCCCCTCTCCCTCACACTGTGACTGATCCAGATCCAATTCCTTTCCCTCACACCGTGACTGATCCAGATTAATCCCCTGTCCTCACACTGTGACTGATCCCGATCCATCCCCTTTCCCTCACACCCTGATTGATGTGATAACACTCTGGGTTTGAGAAGTGTATTTTGTTTGGAGTGGGTGGGGGAGAGAGACAGAGGCGCTGAGCCGTCTGCTCCAAGGCGATAAACATCTGTGATGCTTTTCAAAGTTGGTAAATTAGAAGCAGCCTGGCTGGGTGGGGTGGTGGTCCCACCAAACCGAGGTTTTTAGTTGTAACTTTGTGCGGTTGCTGTGGTGTTGATGGTGGGTGTGGAATCTGTGATTGCCCTCCCTCTGTTACAGCTATAACCTGGGGCTACCTTCCTGCTGCTGGAGTTAACTGGGGGACATTAATTTCACTGAATGTGTCATTGCCAAGGGTGTGTTTGCTGTTTGTGAGCCACATTGAACAGTTAATTATTGTCCCTAATATCTATATGATACTGTTAGACATTTTGATAGAGTCCCTGGATAAGCCAATTATTTTAATGTCCTTTAATTTAACCTGTATTTTAATTATAGATGTATTTTGCCCAACTCTGACAGAGTGACCAATGGAATTGTGTTTGGAACGTATTTAACTTTAAATATGAAAACGTTAGTCTGTGGGGAAGGTTTCCAACACATTGTGATAAATATTTGTTCAGTGTTTCCTATTAACCCCCATCCCCCCCATCCCTGTGTGTGTGTCCCATCCCCCTGTGTGTGTGTGTGTGTGTGTCTCACCCTGTGTGTGTGTGTGTCTGTGTGTGTGTGTCCCCCCCTGTGTGTGTGTCTGTGTGTGTGTGTGAGTCTGTGTGTCCCCCTGTGTGTGTGTGCCCCCCGTCCCCCTGTGTGTGTGTGAGTCTGTGTCCCCCTGTGTGTGTGTGCTCCCCATCCCCCTGTGTGTGAGTCTGTGTCCCCCTGTGTGTGTGTGTCTGTGTGTCCCCCTGTGTGTGTGTGTCTGTGTGTCCCCCTGTGTGTGTGCCCCCCATCCCCCTGTGTGTGTGTCCCCCTGTGTGTGTGTGTCTGTGTGTCCCCCTGTGTGTGTGTCTGTGTGTCCCCCTGTGTGTGTGTCCCCCTGTGTGTGTGTCTGTGTGTCCCCCTGTGTGTGTGTGTCTGTGTGTCCCCCTGTGTGTGTGCCCCCATCCCCCTGTGTGTGTCCCTGTGTGTGTGTCTGTGTGTCCCCCTGTGTGTGTGTCTATGTGTCCCCCTGTGTGTGTGTGCCCCCCATCCCCCTGTGTGTCCCCCTGTGTGTGTGTGTCCCTGTGTGTGTGTGTCTGTGTGTCCCCCTGTGTGTGTGTCTGTGTGTCCCCCTGTGTGTGTGTGCCCCCCATCCCCCGTGTGTCCCCCTGTGTGTGTGTCTGTGTGTCCCCCTGTGTGTGTGTGCCCCCCATCCCCCTGTGTGTCCCCCTGTGTGTGTGTCTGTGTGTCCCCCTGTGTGTGTGTGCCCCCCATCCCCCTGTGTGTGTGTCTGTGTGTCCCCCTGTGTGTGTGCCCCCCATCCCCCTGTGTGTGTGTCTATGTGTCCCCCTGTGTGTGTGTGCCCCCCATCCCCCTGTGTGTCCCCCTGTGTGTGTCCCCCTGTGTGTGTGTGTCTGTGTGTCCCCCTGTGTGTGTGTCTGTGTGTCCCCCTGTGTGTGTGTGCCCCCCATCCCCCTGTGTGTCCCCCTGTGTGTGTGTCTGTGTGTCCCCCTGTGTGTGTGTCCCCCTGTGTGTGTGTGTGTGTGTCCCCCTGTGTGTGTGTGCCCCCCATCCCCCTGTGTGTGTGTGCCCCCCTGTGTGTGTGTGCCCCCCTGTGTGTGTGTGTGTCTGTGTGTGTGCCCCCCATCCCCCTGCGTGTGTGTGTCCCATCCCCCTGTGTGTGTCTGTGTGTGTGTGTGTGTGTGTGTGTGCCCCCCATCCCCCTGCGTGTGTGTGTCCCATCCCCCTGTGTGTGTCTGTGTGTGTGTGTGTGTCTCACCCTGACTGATCCAGATCACTCCGATCCACATCCACATCCACATCCCGGGACCGGGACCGGGACAGGGGCCGGCGCCTGTAACACGGGGCGGGGCGGGGCGGGGGACAGGGGCGGGGCCTACTGTGAGGGGGCGGGGCTGCGGTTTGAAATCGGGCGGTTGGAAAAGGGCGGGAGGAAAATGTGTCTGTGGGGTCTCCTCGGCCTCACGTGGGTCTGGGCCTGGAGTCAGGGTGAGGGGGAAGGGGAGGGGGAGGGGGAATGAAGGGGGAATGGGGGGGAATGGGGGGAATGGGGGGGAGGGGTAATGTGGAATGTGGAGGAGGGGGAATGTGGGGGAGGGGGAATGAGGGGGAATGGGAAGGGGAATGGGGGGGGAATGGGGGGAGGGGAATGAGGGGGGGGAATGAGGGGGAATGGGAAGGGGAATGGGGAGGGGAATGGGGGGAGGGGAATGAGGGGGAATGGGGGGAGGGGAATGAGGGGGAATGGGGGGTGGGGAATGAGGGGGAATGGGGGGAGGGGAATGAGGGGGAATGGGGGGAGGGGAATGAGGGGGAATGGGGGGTGGGGAATGAGGGGGAATGGGGGGAGGGGAATGAGGGGGGGGAATGAGGGGGAATGGGGGAGGGGAATGGGGGGGAATGAGGGGGAATGGGGGAGGGGAATGAGGGGGGGGAATGAGGGGGAATGGGGGGAGGGGAATGAGGGGGAATGGGGGGAGGGGAATGAGGGGAATGGGAAGGGGAATGGGGAGGGGAATGGGGGGGAATGAGGGGGAATGGGGGGAGGGGAATGAGGGGGAATGGGGGGAGGGGAATGAGGGGGAATGGGGGGAGGGGAATGAGGGGGAATGGGGGGGAGGGGAATGAGGGGGAATGGGAAGGGGAATGGGGAGGGGAATGGGGGGGAATGAGGGGGAGGGGAATGAGGGGGAATGGGGGGAGGGGAATGAGGGGGAATGGGGGGAGGGGAATGAGGGGGAATGGGGGGAGGGGAATGAGGGGGAATGGGGGGAGGGGAATGAGGGGGAATGGGAAGGGGAATGGGGGGAGGGGAATGAGGGGGAATGGGGGGAGGGGAATGAGGGGGAATGGGGGGAGGGGAATGAGGGGGAATGGGGGGAGGGGAATGAGGGGGAATGGGGGGAGGGGAATGAGGGGGAATGGGAAGGGGAATGGGGAGGGGAATGGGGGGGAATGAGGGGGAATGGGGGGAGGGGAATGAGGGGGAATGGGGGGAGGGGAATGAGGGGGAATGGGGGGAGGGGAATGAGGGGGAATGGGGGGAGGGGAATGAGGGGGAATGGGGGGAGGGGAATGAGGGGGAATGGGAAGGGGAATGGGGAGGGGAATGGGGGGGAATGAGGGGGAATGGGGGGAGGGGAATGAGGGGGAATGGGGGGAGGGGAATGAGGGGGAATGGGGGGAGGGGAATGGGGGGAGGGGAATGAGGGGGAATGGGGGAGGGGAATGAGGGGAATGGGGGAGGGGAATGAGGGGGAATGGGGGGAGGGGGAATGAGGGTGAGGGGGAATGGGGGAGGGGAATGAGGGTGAGGGGGAATGGGGGAGGGGAATGAGGGGAAGGGGGAGGGGGAATGGGGGGGAGGGGAATGTGGGTGAGGGGGAATGGGAGGGGTAATGTGGGGGGTGGGGAAGGGGAGGGGGAATGGGGAGGGGAATGAGGGGGGGAATGGGGGGAGGGGAAAGGGGGAGGGGGAAGGGGGGGAGGATAATGGGGGGAGGGGAATGGGGGGGAGGGGAATGGGGGGAGGATAATGGGGGGAGGGGAATGAGGGGTAGGATAATGGGGGGGAGGGGAATGAGGGGTAGGATAATGGGGGGAGGGGAATGAGGGGGAGGATAATGGGGGGAGGGGAATGGGGGGGAGGATAATGGGGGTAGGGGAATGAGGGGGAGGATAAAGGGGGGAGGGGAATGGGGGGAGGATAAAGGGGGGAGGGGGAATGGGGGGGTGGGGAATGGGGGGAGGGGAATGGGGGGAGGATAATGGGGGGGAGTGGAATGGGGGGGAGGGGAATGGGGGGGGAGGATAATGGGGGAGGGGGAGGATAATGGGGGGAGGGGAATGAGGGGGAGGATAATGGGGGGGATGGGAATGAGGGGGAGGATAATGGGGGGGGATGGGAATGAGGGGGAGGATAATGGGGCGGGAGGATAATGGGGGGTGAGGATAAAGGGGGGGAGGGGAATGGGGGAGGATAAAGGGGGGGAGGGGAATGGGGGAGGATAATGGGGGGGAGGATAAAGGGGGGGAGGGGAATGGGGGGAGGATAATGGAGGGGAGGATAATGGGGGGGAGGGGAATGGGGGGTGGATAATGGGGGGAGGGGAATGGGGGGGAGAGGAATGGGGGGGAGGGGAATGGGGGGGGAGGATAATGGGGGGAGGGGAATGGGGGGGAGGGGAATGGAGGGGAGGGGAATGAGGGGGAATGGGGGAAATGGGGGGAGGGGGAAGGGGAGGGGTAATGTGGAATGTGGAGGAGGGGGAATGTGGGGGAGGGGGAATGAGGGGGAATGGGAAGGGGAATGGGGGGGGGAATGGGGAGGGGAATGGGGGGGAATGAGGGGGAATGGGGGAGGGGAATGGGGGGAGGGGAATGAGGGGGAATGGGGGGAGGGGAATGAGGGGGAATGGGGGGAGGGGAATGAGGGGGAATGGGGGGAGGGGAATGAGGGGGAATGGGGGAGGGGAATGAGGGGGAATGGGGGGAGGGGAATGAGGGGGGAGGGGAATGAGGAGGAATGGGGGGAGGGGAATGGGGGGAGGGGGAATGAGGGTGAGGGGGAATGGGGGGAGGGGAATGAGGGGGAATGGGGGGAGGGGGAATGAGGGTGAGGGGGAATGGGGGAGGGGAATGAGGGTGAGGGGGAATGGGGGAGGGGAATGAGGGGAGGGGGAATGGGGGGGAGGGGAATGTGGGTGAGGGGGAATGGGAGGGGTAATGTGGGGGGTGGGGAGGGGGAATGGGGGAGGGGAATGAGGGGGGGAATGGGGGGAGGGGAAAGGGGGGAGGGGGAATGGGGGGGAGGGGAATGGGGGGGAGGATAATGGGGGGAGGGGAATGGGGGGGAGGATAATGGGGGGAGGATAATGGGGGGGAGGGGAATGGGGGGAGGATAATGGGGGGGAGGGGAATGGGGGGAGGATAATGGGGGGAGGGGAATGAGGGGGAGGATAATGGGGGGGAGGGGAATGAGGGGGAGGATAATGGGGGGGAGGGGAATGAGGGGGAGGATAAAGGGGGGAGGGGAATGGGGGGAGGATAAAGGGGGGGAGGGGAATGGGGGGGAGGGGAATGGGGGGGAGGATAATGGGGGGGAGTGGAATGGGGGGGAGGGGAATGGGGGGGAGGATAATGGGGGGAGGGGGAGGGGAATGAGGGGGAGGATAATGGGGGGGATGGGAATGAGGGGGAGGATAATGGGGGGGGATGGGAATGAGGGGGAGGATAATGGGGCGGGAGGATAATGGGGGGTGAGGATAAAGGGGGGGAGGGGAATGGGGGGAGGATAAAGGGGGGGAGGGGAATGGGGGGAGGATAATGGGGGGGAGGATAAAGGGGGGGAGGGGAATGGGGGGAGGATAATGGAGGGGAGGATAATGGAGGGGAGGGGAATGGGGGGTGGATAATGGGGGGAGGATAATGGGGGGAGGGGAATGGGGGGGAGGGGAATGGGGGGGAGGGGAATGGGGGGGAGGGGAATGGGGGGGGAGGGGAATGGGGGGAGGGGAATGGGGGGGAGGGGAATGGGGGGCAGGGGAATGGAGGGGAGGGGAATGAGCGGGAGGGGAATGGAGGGGGAGGGGAATGGAGGGGAGGGGAATGGGGGGGTGGGGAATGGGGGGGAGGATAATGGGGGGGAGGATAATGGGGGGAGGGGAATGGGGGGGAGGATAATGGGGGGAGGGGAATGGGGGGAGGATAATTGGGGGGAGGATAATGGGGGGAGAGGAATGGGGGAGGATAATGGGGGGAGGGGAATGGGGGAGGGGAATGGGGGAGGGGAATGGGGGGGAGGGAATGGGGGGGAGGGGAATGGGGGGGAGGGGAATGGGGGGGAGGAGAATGGGGGGGAGGGGAATGGGGGGGAGGATAATGGGGGGGAGGATAATGGGGGGAGGGGAATGGGGGGGAGGATAATGGGGGGAGGGGAATGGGGGGAGGATAATGGGGGGAGGGAAATGGGGGGGAGGATAATGGGGGAGGTTAATGGGGGGGAGGATAATGGGGGGTGGGGAATGAGGGGGAGGATAATGGGGGGAGGAAAATGGGGGGGAGGGGAATGGGGGAGGATAATGGGGGGAGGGGAATGAGGGGGAGGATAATGGGGGGGGGAATGAGGGGGGATAATGGGGGGGAGGATAATGGGGGGGAGGGGAATGGGGGTGAGGATAAAGGGGGGGAGGGGATTGGGGGGGAGGGGAATGGGGGTGAGGATAAAGGGGGGGAGGGGATTGGGGGGGAGGGGAATGGGGGTGAGGATAAAGGGGGGAGGATATTGGGGGGGAGGATAATTGGGGGAGGATAATGGGGGGAGGGGAATGAGGGGGAGGATAATGGGGGGGGGAATGAGGGGGGATAATGGGGGGAGGATAATGGGGGGGGAGGGGAATGGGGGTGAGGATAAAGGGGGGGAGGGGAATGGGGGGAGGATAATGGAGGGGAGGATAATGGGGGGGAGGGGAATGGGGGGGAGGGGAATGGGGGGTGGATAATGGGGGGAGGGGAATGGGGTGGAGGGGAATGGGGTGGAGGGGAATGGGGGGAGGGGAATGGAGGGGGAGGGGAATGGAGGGGGAGGGGAATGGAGGGGGAGGGGAATGGAGGGGAGGGGAATGGGGGGGTGGGGAATGGGCGGGAGGATAATGAGGGGAGGGGAATGGGGGAGGGGAATGGAGGGGAGGGGAATGGGGGGGCGGGGAATGGGGGGGAGGGGAATGGAGGGGAGGGGAATGGTGGGAGGGGAATGGTGGGAGGGGAATGGAGGGGAGGGGAATGGGGGGGCGGGGAATGGAGGGGAGGGGAATGGAGGGGAGGGGAATGGAGGGGAGGGGGATGGGAGGATAATGGGGGGAGGATAATGGGGGGGGGGGAATGGAGGGGAGGGGAATGGGGGGGAGGCGAATGGGGGGGAGGGGAATGGAGGGGAGGGGAATGGAGGGGAGGGGAATGGGGGGAGGGGAATGGAGGGGAGGGGAATGGGGAGAGGGGGGAATGGAGGGGAGGATAATGGGGGGAGGGGAATGGGGGGGAGGGGAATGGGGGGAGGGGGAGGGGAATGGGGGGGAGGATAATCGGGGGGAGGATAATCGGGGGGAGGATAATCGGGGGGAGGGGAATGGGGGGAGGGGAATGGGGGGAGGGGAAAGGGGGGAGGGGAATGGGGGATGAGGGGGAAGGGGAATGGGGGGGAGGGGAATGAAGGGGAGGGGGATGGGGGAGGGTGATGAGGGGGAATGGGGGTGGGTTAATGAGGGGGAATGGGGGGAGGGTAATGAGGGGGAGTAGGGGAGGAGGAATGGGGGAGGGTAATGAGGGGGAATGGGGGGGAAATGGGGGAGGGTTAATGTGGGGGAATGGGGGAGGGTTAATGTGGGGGGAGGGGGTGTGTGGGGGAATGGGGGGAGGGTAATGTGGGGAGGGGGAATGGGGGTGGGTTAATGAGGGGAAATGGGGGGGAGGGTAATGAGGGGGAGTAGGGAGGGGGAATGGGGGAGGGTTAATGTGGGGGAATGGGGGGAGGGGAATGGGGGTGGGTGAATGAGGGGGAATGGGGGTGGGTTAATGAGGGGGAATGGGGTGGGTTAATGAGGGGAATGGGGTGGGTTAATGAGGGGGAATAGGGGAGGGAGAATAGGGGAGGGGGAATAGGGGAGGGAGAATAGGGGAGGGGGAATGGGGGAGGGGAATGGGGGAGGGTAATGAGGGGGAATGGGGGAGGGTAATGAGGGGGAATGGGGGAGGGTTAATGTGGGGGAATGGGGGAGGGTTAATATGGGGGAGGGGGAATGGGGGAGGGTTAATGGGTGGGAATGGGGGAGGGTAATGTGGGGGGATTGGGGAGGGTAATGAGAGGCAATGGGGGATGGTAATGTGGGGAATTGGGGAGGGGAATGGGGGACGGTAATGTGGGGAATTGGGGTGGGTAATGAGGGGGTTAATGTGGGGAATGGGGAGGGTAATGGGGTTACTGGGGGAATTGGGATGGTAATGAATGGAATGGGGAGGGTAATGAGGGGGTTAATGTGGGGAATGGGGAGGGTAATGGGGTTACTGGGGGAATTGGGATGGTAATGAATGGAATGGGGAGGGTAATGAGGGGGTTAATGTGGGGAATGGAGAGGGGAATGGGGAGGGTACTGAGGGTGTTAATGGGCGAGGGTGCTGACGGGGTTAATGAGGGAGACTGGGGAGGGTGCTGACGGGGTTAGTGGGGGAGGGTGCTGACGGGGTTAGTGGGGGAGGGTGCTGACGGGGTTAATGGGGGAGGGTGCTGACGGGGTTAATGGGGGAGGGTGCTGACGGGGTTAGTGGGGGAGGGTGCTGACGGGGTTAATGGGGGAGGGTGCTGACGGGGTTACTGAGGGAGAATGGGGGAGGGTGCTGACGGGGTTAGTGGGGGAGGGTGCTGACGGGGTTAATGGGGAGGGCGTTGACGGGGTTAATGGGGGAGGGTGCTGATGGGGTTACTGAGGGAGAATGGGGGAGGGTGCTGACGGGGTTAGTGGGGGAGGGTGCTGACGGGGTTAATGGGGGAGGGTGCTGACGGGGTTAATGGGGGAGGGTGCTGACGGGGTTAGTGGGGGAGGGTGCTGACGGGGTTAGTGGGGGAGGGTGCTGACGGGGTTAGTGGGGGAGGGTGCTGACGGGGTTAGTGGGGGAGGGTGCTGACGGGGTTAATGGGGGAGGGTGCTGACGGGGTTACTGAGTTGTAAATGGGGAGAGACATGAGAAATGTTGTGTCGAAAGACTAGTGTTGGTTTAGTTTTTAATGAACGTGTTCAGATATACTGTGGCACAGCTCTGGTGTTGCTCTGGTGAACTTGTGTCTCCTGTCCCAGAGGTAGGGACACGAACACTGCCACAACGAGGAGCCCCATAAGCAGTATGTAGATCTGAGCTGAACCTCTCACAATTGTGAACAGTTTGGAATGGGGCAGGGTTTCCCTTTGCTTCCTTGCAGGGACTTTTCTCCCCATGTGGTGTTTTACCTTTTTTGTGGGTCTGCTCTGTTAAGTTTAGTAATTCGACTGTGAACTGTCGAGCTGAAATGAGGGCAATGGAATTTATTGGGGGCTGACGTGGTATTTTGGCTGCATTTATAACACACGATGAGCAGTGTTCATCGACACTTATTGTGCTGGACATGACCAGCCTTCAAACAGGGCTCTCCCTGTACAACCAGTTATAGAAAGAGCACTGACGTGTGAAGCAGCCGTGCTGCCTCTGTAATACAGCAACCCTTGGCCTTTTATCATTAAAGGGGAATTAACACTGGTGAGATGGCTTTTAGGAATCTAACCTCAATACGTTTGCTACTGACCTCGGTCATGACTGAGGCGAGCCAGCAACAACCATGAGTAATGGAACCAAAGGATCTATTCACTTTCCAAAATCTCCTCCAAAAACCGCTGCATTCCCCATGCTCCCAGTGTCCCCTGGTTTGTCCAACATCCTCTCCTGCCTATTTCATGTTGTTAGTGTCCTGCTCCCTACCAAAGCCTCCAGTGAAGAGTATATTTGGCAGGTGATTCTGATATGTGTCCCTGAACTCAGCGAGTGTTGTTGTCTCAGGTTTTACAGGTGGATCGATAGCTGCTGAGAAAGATTCTCCTTTGCTGCTACCTTGGTTTGCAGAAAATGGGTTTCAGAGTGAAGATGTGATGTTGTGGGATTACACCACCCCAGGGAACAAGACACGAGTTTTACAACCAGATGGACAGACACCTGAAACGAACATGAACAATGGGTCTGTCCTGTTGCAGGAATTTGCCGTAACTGCTCACCATCATTTTCATGAGCCCTTGCTTGATGGGTCTGCCAGGAAAATTCCTGCTTTAAGTAGGTATGAGTAGGCTTCGTATCCAACAATAAGGTGGTCAGAATTCATTTAGTTTGGCCATACAGGCATGAGATATTCCTGTCAAACAACATTGTTGATATTTCATTCTGAACCTCAGTGTCAAAGTTTTGTTATTGTTGACTTGCTGCCTTTGCAAAAATGTGCCGTCTGTCTGTGATTTGGCAGGAAATTAAATGAGTGCGAGGAAGTGGAGTTACAGTACTCTAATGGCTGTGACTAACACTCACTCTGTGTCCCTCTGTCCTTTGCAACAAGCTCGATCCTTGTTCCTTCACCGTGTTGGTAATTAATATTTGGAACAGTCACATTGTGGAATTCTATTCCCTGAATGTTTAAATATTTGCAGTTTGCTGGCTTACACCGCAGTAATAAATGCAAAATTAATGGGTTTCACAATAGGACGAAATTACAGGTACAAAGGTCCTCTCATGTCAAATTTCCCAAGTGCACCAGTGCTGATCAAACAGACAGTAGGGGCAGGCAGGAGTGGGTGGTATTGTCAGTGAATTAGTAGTGCAGAGATGGGCATTATGGACCTACCCACACTAAATGGACTGCAGCGATTTAAGAAGGCAGCTCACCAATATGGTTGACTAGTAATTTTTGAGAAGATTTATAGCTCAGATTGATGATAAATTTGTAAGTTAGCTTGCTGAGCTGGAAGGTTTGTTTTCACATGTTCCGTCACCATGACTAGGTAACATCATCAGTGAGAGTCTCCGGTGAAGCACTGGTGGGACGTCCAGTCTCTCTGTTTATAAGTCTTAGTTTCTTAAAGTGGGTGCTGTCATTTCTGTTTTTTTTTTCAAGGGAAGGTAGATGGGATCTAAGTCGATGTGTTTATTGATGGAATTCTGATTCGAATGCCATGCCTCTGAGTTCTTGTGTGTGTCTTTGTTTCGCCTGTCCTAGAATGTGTGTGTTGTCCCAGTCAAAGTGGTGTCCTTCTTTGTATGTCTGTATGGAAGCTAGTGAGAGTGGGTCATGTCTTTTGGTGGCCAGTTGCTGTTCATGTATCCTGGTGGCAAGTTTCCTGCTGGTTTGTCTGGTAAATTTGGGGAGCTGGTCCACAGACTAGCTAAATAGTCACCTGACAAAGGCATTCTTGTAGAACCGCGTTACAGAACGTCACCATTTTCACCAACCTGTATGTAACGACTGTGCTACCAGGAGTATAGACCAAAACAGAATGACAGTGGTATACAGTCAGAAGTTGCCCTGATAGTTCTCAACATTAACTCTGATCTCCATGAAGTTCCGTGGCATCAGTTGAAAATGGTCAAGGAAACTTGCTGATGATTGCCACCAATCCATTCCCACCATGCTTTGCTGAAGAATCAAGTATTCCTTCACATTGAACATCACTTAGAGGAAGCACTGAGGGTGGCAAGGCCAGTGAATGCACTTACAGCTGGTCTGGTGCTAAAGGACATAGGTGTTAGACTGGGTCAATGTTAGGTGCTGCGTGAACAACAACAGGGAAAAACATGCTTGACCTCATCCTTACCAATCTGACAGCTACAGATGCTCTGTCCATGATAATACTGCACAGTCAAAGATCTGCCTTCGCATTGAGAATACCCTCCATCATGTTGTATGGCACTATCACCATGTTAAATGGGACAGACTTTGAACAGATCCAGTAACTCAAGACTGGGTATCCATGAAGTGTTGTGGGCTATCAGAATAGCGTTCCACAATTTGTAATCCCATTGCCTGGCATATCCCCCTCTCAACCATAACTGTCAAGCCAGGGATCAACCCTGGTTCAATGGAGAGTGCAAGAGGGTATGCCAGAAATAACACCACGCATACCTAAAAATGAGGTTTCAACCTGTTGAAACGCCTAACCAGGATCTCCTTGTATGTCAAACAACACAAGCATCAAGTGATAGGCAGAGCTAAACAATCCCACAACCAACAGATCAAATCTAAGCTCTGCAGTCCTGCCACATCCAGTTATGAATGGTGGTAATAAAACAATTAATTGGAGAAGGGGCACCACAAATATCCCCATCCTCAAAGATGGAATAGCCCAGCACATCACGGCAAAAGGTAAAGCTGAAAGCATTTGCCACAGTCTTCAGCCAGAAGTGCTGAGTGGATGATCCATCTCTGCCTCTCCCAATGGACCCTAGCGTCACTGATACCACTCTTCAGTCAATTTGATTCACTCAGTGCAATATCAAAAAATGATTGGAGGCACTGGATACCGCAAAGGCAATGGGCCCCAACTCCAATACACTGACAATGTGGAAAATTGCCCATGTATATCCTATACGCAACAAAGTTGGTCAAATCTAACCTGGCCAATTACTTCTCATCAGTCTACTCAACCATCAGTAAAGTGAGGGAAGGTGTCACTAATAATGATACCAAGCAGCATCTGCTCAGCCATAACCTGGTCAGTTTGGGTTCCGCCAGGACCATTCAGCTCCTGATCTCATTAAAGCCTTGGTTCAAACATGGACAAAGATGCTGAATTCCAGAATGGGAGGGGAGAGTAACAGCTCCAGGGCATCTCTGCAGGACTTCCTCAGGTTAGTGTCCTAGGCCCAACCACCTTCAGCTGCTTCATTGATGACTCCCCACAACATCATAAGTCAGAAGTGAGGATGTTTGCTGATGATTGAGTCACGTTCACCATTTGCAACACCAGCCCTGGTTCAATAGAGAATGCAGGAGGGCATGTCAGGAACATGACCAGGCATAATAGCTGAAAATGAGGTGTCAGCCTGGCGAAACTGCAACACAGGCCTAACTACATATCAAGTCACAGAAGGAGCATCCAGTAGTCAGAGCTAAGCAATCCCATAACCTATGGATCAGATCTGAGATCTGTAGTCTTGTCACATTGTCGTGAACGATTGTGGAAAAGTAAACAGCTAACCCAGTCTCGAGTCTCCACAAATAGACACAAGCTCAATATGGGGGGCCCAGTGCATTGGTATAAAAGACAAAACTGTAACATTTGTGGTCATTGCAGCCTCTTCCTGAGGTCTGCAGTAACACACGCTAACCTTAGCCAATTTGATTCGTTCTGCATGATATGCCGAAAGCACAGGATAGTGCAGAGGCTTTTGACTGCCAACATTCTAACAATAGTAGTGAAGGTGCCCTCCAAAGCTAGCTGCACCCCTAGTTGTACCAATACAGTTGTACCAATACATTGGCAACTATCTGAAACGTGGAAAATTGCTGAGTCATGTCCTGTCCTCAAAAAGGAAGACAACCAACCCGACCAAATACAGCTGTCAGCCGTCAGCAAAATGGTGGAACTGGCCGTGACAGTGCAATGAACAACGACCTGCTCGGTTTGTTTATTGCCAGATTGACTTGGCTCCTGACCTCATTGCAGCCTTGATCCAAACATGAGAAAAGGATTGAATTCGAGGGAACTTGTGGGTAATTGCCCTTGATGTCGAGGCAGTATTTGACCAAGTGTGGCATCAAAGAGCACTAGAAACTCTGAAGCCAGGAAGGAAACCTGCCACCAGTTGGAGTTGTATCTTGCACAAACTAAAATGGTCATGGTTTGTAGAAATCAATCACCTCTGTTTCAGGACGTCACCCTGCAGGGGTCCCTCAAGGTTGTGTCCTAGACCCAAGAATGTTCAGCTGCTCCATCAATGACCTTCCCTCTGTTGTAAAGTCCGAGGTGGGCATCTTTCATGATGATTACACAATGCTCAGCACTCTTCACAACTCATCAGAAACTCAAGCAGTCCTTGTCCATTTGCAGCAAGACTTGGACAATCTCTGTGCTCGGACTGAAAAGTGAAACTAACATTAATGCCATATTGGGGCAGCATGGTCCCAGCACCAGGGACCCGGGTTCGATTCCAGCCTCGGGCAACCGCCTGTATGGAATTTGCACATTCTCCCCGTGTTTGTGTGGGTTTCCTCCCACAATCCAAAGATGTGCAGGTCAGGTGAATTGGCCATGATAAATTGCCCATAGTGTTAGGTGCATTAGCCAGGGGTAAATATAAGGTAGGGGAATGGGTCCGAGTTGAAGGGTCGATGTGGACATGTTGGGCTGAAGGGCCTGTTTCCATACTGTAGAGAATCTAATCTATAAGTGCCAGGCAATGACTGTCTACAACAAGATAATATCTAATCATCACTATACATGAATGCACGAAGCATTAGACATAAGATGGATGAGCTTGAGGCTCTTTTGGAAATTGGCAGATACGATATTGTGGGGATAACTGAGACGTGGCTGCAAGTGGACAGGGCCTGGGAAATGAATATTCAAGGCTACACGTGCTATCGTAAGGACAGACTGATGGGCAGAGGGGGTGGGGTGGCCTTGTTGGTAAGGGAGGATATTCAGTCCCTTGCGCGGGGGGACCTAGAGTCAAGGAATGTAGAGTCAGTGTGGATAGAGCTGAGAAATACTAAGGGTAAAAAGACCCTCTTGGGAGTCATCTACAGGCCCCCAAACAGTAGTCTGGATGTCGGATGTAAGTTGAATCAGGAGCTGAAAGTGGCCTGTCGCAAAGATGTTACTACAGTTGTTATGGGGGATTTTAACATGCAGGTAGACTGGGAGAATCAGGATGGTATTGGACCTCAAGAAAGAGACTTTGTGGAGTGCCTCCGAGATGGATTCTTAGAGCAGCTGGTGCTGGAGCTGACCAGGGAGAAGGCAATTCTGGATCTGGTATTGTGTAACGAACCAGAATTGGTCAGGGACCTCGAAGTGAAGGAGCCATTGGGAAGTAGTGACCATAACACATTAAGCTTCAATCTGCAATTTGAGAGGGAGAGGGTACAGTCGGAAGTGACAGTACTTCTGTTGAATAAAGGGAACTATGGAGCTATGAGGGAGGAGCTGACCAAAGTTCAATGGTGCAATACCTTAGCAGGGATGACCGTGGAGGAACAATGGCGTATATTTCTGTGTATAATGCAGAAGTTGCAGGATCAGTTCATTCCTAAAAGGAAGAAAGATCCCAGGAGGAGGCATGGGTGACCGTGGCTGATGAGAGAAGTTAAGAAACATATAAAGTTAAAAGAGAAAAAGTATAACATAGCAAAGATAAGTGGGAAAACTGAGGACTGGGAAGCTTTTGAAGAGCAACAGAGGATTACTAAGAAGGAAATATGCAGAGGAAAAATGAGGTACGAAGGTAAACTGGCCAATAATATAAAGGAGGATAGTAAAAGCTTTTTTAGGTATGTGCAAGGCAAAAAAATGGTTAGGACTAAAATTGGGCCCTTGAAGACAGAAACAGGGGAATATATTACGGGGAACAAAGAAATGGCAGAGGAATTAAATGGGTACTTCAGATCTGTGTTCACTGGGGAAGACACAAGCAATCTCCCTGAGGTAACAGTGGCTGAAGGACCTGAGCTTAAGGGAATTTATATTTGCCAGGATTTGGTGTTGGAGAGACTGTTAGGTCTGAAGGTTGATAAGTCCCCGGGGCCTGATGGTCTGCATCCCAGGGTACTGAAGGAGGTGGCTCGGGAAATCGTGAATGCGTTGGTGATTATTTTCCAGAGTTCGATAGATTCGGGATCGGTTCCTGAGGATTGGAGGGTGGCTAATGTTATACCACTTTTTAAGAAAGGTGGGAGAGAGAAAGCAGGAAATTATAGACCAGTTAGTCTGACCTCAGTGGTGGGAAAGATGCTGGAGTCTATTATAAAGGATGAAATTACGGCACATCTGGATAGCAGTAACAGGATAGGACTGAGTCAGCATGGATTTATGAAGGGGAAATCATGCTTGACTAATCTTCTTGAATTTTTTGAGGATGTAACTGAAGATGGACGAGGGAGATCCAGTAGATGTAGTGTACCTGGACTTTCAGAAAGCTTTTGATAAAGTCCCACACAGGAGGTTAGTGAGTAAAATTAGGGCGCATGGTATTGGGGGCAAAGTACTAGATTGGATTGAAAATTGGTTGGCTGATAGGAAACAAAGGGTAGTGATAAAAGGCTCCATTTCGGAATGGCAGGCAGTGACCAGTGGCGTACCGCAGGGATCCGTGCTGGGACCGCAGCTTTTTACAATATATGTTAATGATATAGAAGATGGTATCAGCAATAACATTAGCAAATTTGCTGATGATACAAAGCTGGGTGGCAGGGTGAAATGTGATGAGAATGTTAGGAGATTACAGGGTGACCTGGACAAGTTAGGTGAGTGGGCAGATGCAGTTTAATGTGGATAAATGTATGGTTATCCACTTTGGTGGCAAGAACAGGAAGGCAGATTACTACCTCAATGGAATCAATTTAGGTAAAGGGGCAGTACAGAGAGATCTGGGTGTTCTTGTACACCAGTCAATGAAGGTAAGCATGCAGGTACAGCAGGTAGTGAAGAAGGCTAATAGCATGCTGGCCTTCATAACAAGAGGAATTGAGTATAGAAGCAAAGAGGTGCTTCTGCAGCTGTACAGGGCCCTGGTGAGACCACACCTGGAGTACTGTGTGCAGTTCTGGTCTCCAAATTTGAGGAAAGACATTCTGGCTATTGAGGGAGTGCAGCGTAGGTTCACGAGGTCAATTCCTGGAATGCACTGAAAGACTGAAGCAACTGGGCTTGTATACCCTTGAGTTTAGAAGACTGAGTGGGGATCTGATTGAGACGTATAAGATTATGAAAGGATTGGACACTCTGGCAGCAGGAAACATGTTTCCGCTGATGGGTGAGTGCCGAACCAGAGGACACAGCTTAAAAATACGGGGTAGACCATTTAGGACAGAGATGAGGAGAAACTTCTTCACCCAGAGAGTGGTGGCTGTGTGGAATGCTCTGCCCCAGAGGGCAGTGGAGGCCCAGTCTCTGGATTCATTTAAGAAAGAGTTTGTTAGAGCTCTCAAAGACAGTGGAATCACGGGTTATGGAGATAAGGCAGGAACAGGATACTGATTAGGAATGATCAGCCATGATCATATTGAATGGCGGTGCAGGCTCGAAGGGCTGAATGGCCTACTCCTGCACCTATTGTCTATTGTCTTGACATTACGGTCGCTGAATACCCTACTGTCAACTTCCCAGCAGTTACTGTTGGCCAGAAACTGAATTGGACTTGTCATATCAATCCAGCAGCTACAAGAAAGGTTGAAGGCTTGGATTGTTGATTGTTGTAAAAGCCTAAAACAAAATCCAAATAATGTGGTTGCTGCAGATCTGGAATGTAAACAGAAAATGCTGGAGGAACTTAACAAAAGAAAATGTGAAGATAGTGTGGCTTTAGGAGGTGTATTGTGTCTTGTTTTGGTTTTGTTGAAGAGAGATTTTGAGCTGTAGGGGACAAGCTGTCTCGTCCAAGTCAATAAAGGAAACGGCTTGTGAGGCCTTGGGGTTCTTCTTAGGAGTTGAAAAGTCTGGTGCTGGAAAAGCACAGCCGGTCAGGCAGCATCCATGGAGCAGGAAAATCGACATTTTGAGAATAAGCCCTTCATCAGGAATCAGCAATTATCCTCATTCCTGATGAAGAGCTTATGCCCGAAACGTTGATTCTCCTGTTCCTCGGATGCTGCCTGACCTGCTGTGCTTTTCCAGCAACACACTCTTCAACTCTGATCTCCAGCGTCTGCAGTCCCCACTTTCTCCCGTTTTTTTTAAAAGTTGGAATAATAGAAGCTGCATGAATTGGTGAAGTTGGGTTCCCACAAAACCAGAGTTTTAGTTTAGCTTTCAGTCGTTGTTGGGGTTTTAAAATTGTTTGTGGAAGATGCCATGAATCTCTCTTTACCAGAATGTCTCACATGCAGCAGAACAATCTGTTTATTGACTTTGCCTTTGCCAAGAGTGTGTTTATGAGATGTGACGATATTGGAACAGTTGCTTTTTTAGCAATTAAATAATGTATTATTCTGTTAAGTTTTTTTAATAATTAAAGTTATACCAATTCTTCTTTCTTTTGTTTGCATTTTAACTGTAGTGTAAGAATAAATTGTTCTTTGCTTAAAGCCTAGAAGTGTG
The DNA here is from genome assembly GCF_037043375.1 of Chiloscyllium plagiosum. Lineage (NCBI taxonomy): Eukaryota > Metazoa > Chordata > Chondrichthyes > Orectolobiformes > Hemiscylliidae > Chiloscyllium > Chiloscyllium plagiosum. The sequence continues at coordinate 4,887,617 of NW_028270173.1, read as the reverse complement.
ACCAATCGAATCACATCTGGAACATAGTGCCTTACACTTGGCTTTATATAAGATAAAAGTTAGGCTCTAGGCTATCTCCTTAATATAATTTGAGGGAGCTTTAGTCTGGTCTGTGGCAAAAACTCAAAGAACTGTGGATGCTGGAAATCAGAAATTGCTGGAAAATCTCAGCAGGTCTGGCAGTATCTGTGAAGAGAAATCAGAGTAAACATGACCCTTGCTCAGAACCCTTCCTTCTACTCAATGCATTGACCAATAAAGGCATGCATTGACCAATAAGGTGATCTTCCCTTTCTAATTTCTCAGTTCCACTCAAAAAACTTCATTAGATGTCCTCTCTGGAATATCCCCCTAAATATCGCCGTAATATTATCCCTAATCAAAACCAGCACGCCCCATCTGCTCTTACCCCTTTTCTATCCTTTCTAAAGCGTCTATACCCTGAAACATTAAGCTGCCTGTTGTGTCCATTCTTGAGCCACATCACTGGAATAGCTATGATATCCCAATCCTGGGTTCCCAATCTGCTCTGAGTTTATAAAAATGTCACCTTCACTACCCTATCCACCTCGTGACTCCATCTTCAAGGAACTTTGAACTTCAGTCATTTGATTAGATTAGATTAGATTAGATTAGATTACAGTGTGGAAACAGGCCCTTCGGCCCAACAAGTCCACACCGACCCGCCGAAGTGAAACCCACCCATACCCCTACATTTGTCCCTTACCTAACACTACGGGCAATTTAGCATGGCCAATTCACCTGACCCTGCACATCTTTGGACTGTGGGAGGAAACCGGAGCACCCGGAGGAAACCCACGCAGACACGGGGAGAATGTGCAAACTCCACACAGTCAGTCGCCTGAGGCAGGAATTGAACCCGGGTCTCTGGTGCTGTGAGGCAGCAGTGCTAACCACTGTGCCACCGTGCCGCCCAGTTGCCCTGCCTTATTTCCCAAGAGAAGGTCAAACTTTGCTTCTTCTTTAGTAAGTACATCCACAAACCGAACAAGAAAAATTTCTTGCACACACTTAACAGATTCCTCTCCATCCAAGTCCTTAACACAATGGCAGTCCCATTCCCATGTTTGGAAAGTTAAAATCCCCTATCTTCCCCACCCTATTATTCTTATAGATAACGGAGATCTCCTTACAGATATACTGCTCAATTTCCTGTTGATGGGGAGGGGGTGGGTGGGTCTATAGTACAATCCCAATAAGGTGATCTTCCCTTTCTAATTTCTCAGTTCCACTCAAAAAACTTCATTAGATGTACTCTCTGGAATATCCCCCTAAATATCGCCGTAATATTATCCCTAATCAAAACCGCCACTCCCATCTGCTCTTACCCCTTTTTCTATCCTTCCTAAAGCGTCTATACCCTGAAACATTAAGCTGCCTGTTGTGTCCATTCTTGAGCCACATCACTGGAATAGCTATGATATCCCAATCCCGGGTTCCCAATCTGCCCTGAGTTTATCTGCTTTACCTGTTATGCCTCTTGCATTGAAATAAACCCAGTTTATTTTATCAGTCCTACCACACTCTCTGCTTTACGCTGGCCTGTCCTGTTTGACTTGCTGCTTTTCCCAACTGCACCAGTGTCTGCCTTTTCTGTTTTCTCACTATCTCTCTTGGTCCCCTGTTACTTTATCAAACATCACCTTAATGACCAAATATGTTACATCCACTACTTTCCCTTTATCAATCTATGTCGGGTTATGAAGTCTGAGAGATTAGATTAGATTACTGAGAGATTAGATTACTTACAGTGTGGAAACAGGCCCTTTGGCCCAACAAGTCCACACTGACCCGCCGAAGCGTAACCCACCCAGACCCATTCCCCTATATTTACCCCCTCACCTAACACTACAGGAAATTTAGCATGGCCAATTCACCTAATCTGCACATTTTTGGACTGTGGGAGGAAACCCACGCAGACCACGGGGAGAATGTGCAAACTCCACACAGACAGTCGCCTGAGGCGGGAATTGAACCCGGGTCTCTGGTGCTGTGAGGCAGCAGTGATAACCACTGAGCCACCGTGCCGCCCATAAAGTCTGTAAAGTGCCTACGTGGAAAGTGGGGCTGTTCCTCCAATGTGCGCTGAACTTCACTGGAACATAGTGGCAAGCCTGGAACAGAAATGTGAGCTGGATGGCAAGTGTTGTGTTGACTTGGCTGTTTGGGGTTATTCTTGTAGAGAAAGCAGAGTTGTTCCAAAAAGCAGTCACCCAGTTTGCATTTGGTCTGGCCAAAGTAGAGGAAACTGCAGTGCAATCAGGAGATAATTACAAAGAATTGACTAGTTTGTTTAGAGGGTGTGTCTGGTATTTTTTACAGTGAGGAAGGAAGAGGTGAAAGGTTAAATGGAACTCCTTCTGGTGATTATATGGGAAGGTGCCATGGTGGAGAGGGGGGTTGAGAGGAGATGAAAAGATGTTGTAAACGTCAGAGGACTAGACCAGTATCACAGAGGCTTTGGTCCTTGCAGAATGCTGACAGGGAAGGGAAGGTGTTTGGTTGTGGCATCCTGCTGGAGATAACAGAAAGATGATAGTTAGTAGGAAGAGGCGAGAAGGGTAGAAAGCAAGGACAAAGAGAACTCTGGGAGGGGAAGGGGTGAGGGCCCTCAAACTTGGTGTCATATTTGACCCCACGATATGCTTCTATTAAACACATGTACTATCACTAAGACTAGGAGAAAGTGAGGACTGCAGATGCTGGAGATCAATCGAGAGTGTGTTGCTGGAAAAGCACAGCTGGTCAGGGAGCATCCAAGGAGCAGGAGAATCGACTTTTCGGGCCAGAGCCACTTAGACTGTCTATCTCCACCTCTACAATAATGTCAACTTAATCTCTGCCTTAGTTGGTCTGCTTCTGTGACCCTTATTCTTAGCCTTTGTTCTAGACTTGACTATACCTGTGTGCACCAGCCTGATCTCCCCCGTTCTACCCCCACCACTGAAACTTTGCTCCCCATGTCATAGCTTGTATGAAGTCTCATTCACTATCATTCTTGTGCTTGCTGTCCTTCTCATCCCTATCTATATCATCTCCTCCAGCTCCACAAACCCTCTGAGATCTTTGTGCTGCTCTCATTCTCGATTCTGACTTCACAAACACCTTAATTTTAATCTCCTCCCCCACTGATGGTGCTTGCAGCCCAAGGTCCTTTCCACCTGTACCTTGCTTTTATTCCTTAAGGCAGTCTTCCTATCACCTTGGCTAAACATTTGTTCATCTGTCATATTTTGTTTTTATAATACTCTTGTGAAGCAACATAGGAGACTTTATTTTTGGAAAGCATATTATCGATAAGCTGTTATAAATGTAAGCTGTTATGTGCAATGTGGCTGAAGCCTTTCATTGAACACAAATATCAGTTAGTTTCTCTTCTGAAATAACTTAGGTGCAGTGAAATGTTATTTAAATCTAAGTTTATGTTGATCTCAAATCACTGCTTTCTTTCAGAACATGAGGACACCTCACCTCACCCAATCAAAATAACCCGTGTTGCAGGTACAGCTGTCTTGCTACAACCCTATAGGCATGAATCTACCCTGCAGATTACCTGGCGGTATGTGGGGATGGAACGTGAGCAGATAATTCTGCAATACACATCTTATAGTAACATTGTGGCATTCAGTTCATATTTCGAAAACAGAGTGAAGTTTAACATTGAAACTGGGTCTCTCTTGCTGCAGAATTCACATATAATAAACACTGGCCTTTATGAAATGACTGCAATTGAACCTACACAGGATAGTGAAATTCTACATAAGCGTACCTACTTTTTTGTGGAGATACAGGGTAAGTGTGACTGCTGTGATATCCAGACAAGAACCATAAACATTGAATTGTGTGCCCGGTTTATTTCCAAAAGTTCAATGCTGTATGTATGTTATATTTACTTTCCTGAGAAATATTTCTATAGCGGTAGTAGCAGTAACTAACGTGGATTCCAATCCTTCAACCCCCCCCCAGCTCTATTACACTTGAATCATTGCTTTCTGCAATTGTACTCTTATCACCTTAATTTTCTTGACAACTTTGGTTTAGAAATTACTGCTGAACAGCATTTAATTTAAGGAACAGCTATTTGACATCTTCTTATCCATCATAAGCCCCTCAAGACTAGGGTTACACCCGAAACGTTGACTTCTCCACCTCCTGATGCTGCCTGGCCTGCTGTGTTCTCCCAGCCTCCTGCTTGTCTACCTCGGATTCCAGCACCTTCAGGGGTTTTTTTTGTCTCCTCCTCAAGTCTGCTGCACCACTCATTACGATTGTGGCAATTCTTTATGTCAACTCTATTTCCAAATCTTTACTTGAACTCATTGTTTTCTGACAATGCCCTTCATAATATAAACATCTAAAAATGTATTGGACTCTGACTGAGCACCCACAGCTCTCTGGAGTAATTCCCAAAATTCACAATCTTGTGTGAAGAAATTTCTCCCTGTCATAGAGATGTGGAGCATGGAAACAGAGCCTTCGGTCCAACTCGTCCATGCTGACCAGATATTCCAACCTAATCTAGTCCCATTTTCCAGCACTTGGCCCATATCCCTCTAAACCCTTCCTATTCATCTGCCTTTTAAATAATGCAATTTTGTACCAGCCTCCACCACTTCCTCTGACAGCTCGTTCCATACACTCACCACCCTCTGTTGCCCCTTAAGTCCCTTTTATATCTTTCCCCTCTCACCCTAAACTTGTGCCCTCTAGTTCCGGGCTCCCCCATCCCAGGGAAAAGACTTTGCCTATTTACCCTATCAATGCCCCTGATGATTTTATAAACCTCTATAAGGTCACCCCTCAGCCTCCGACGCTCCAGAGAAAACAGCCCCAGCCTGTTCAGCCTCTCCCTGTGGCTCAAATCCTCCAACCCTGGCAACATCCTTGTAAATCTTTTCTGAACCTTTTCAAGTTTCACAACATCCTTCCGATAGGAAGGAGACCAGAATTGCATGCAATATTCCAACAGTGGCCTAACCAATGTCCTGTACAGCCACAACATGACCTCCCAACTCCTGTACTCAATACTCTGACCAATAAAGGAAAGCATACCAAACGCCTTTTTCACTACCCTATCTACCTGTGACTCCACTTTCAAGGAGCTATGACCCTGCACTCCAAGGTCTCTTTATTCAGCAACATTAGCCAACACCTTTGCTGAAGATTCTTCCCCAAAATCCTCGACACTCTGACCAGGAGAAACAGCCTCTCAGTATCTGTCCTACAAAGCCTCCATTTTGCCTTTTCCGTATATCATAACTTTGCTGTGTTTAGGTGCTTAACGTATAAAAAATGGTTAAGTCTTAACTGCTGGCATTGCCAAAAACACCCACATCCCATGAAAAGATAAAGGAAACAAATAAGGTACGTTGACAGAGTTGGGCAGCTTTGCATGAATCCTTTTGTCCTCTGTTGCAACTTCAGAACTGAAACATTGAGTGCTCGGTTTTGTCAAATCGTAGCAACCTATAGCATAGTAGAAGGCTTTTCAGCATGTCATCTGTGTACCAGCTTTCTGAAGCAGCAATCATGCTTAGCTATATCCTATCTTTTCATCCATTACATTATACGTTCCTCCACACCAAGTGCCTGTCCAATACTATGCTTTCAATCTCTTAGTTTAGACAGCTACCACCACCTTTCCGTGTATAGCATTCAAGATCTCGACAAGCCTATCTGTGACAAACCATCTTTCTTTACTCTTATGTCTTTTGCCAGTCATTGTGAATCTGCCACCTTTGTTTATCGACCCACTTGCTAGAGGACTGGGGCCTTTTCTCAAATAAAGTCAGGCAGGTTGTGGTCAAAAGGAAGCTCAGCAGGTGAGTCTGAAACAAAGTTAATGTCCCAGGTCTGTAATATTTCATCGGTACTGGGAAAAGCTAAGAGGCGTAATAGGTTCTGCACAAAGAATAGCTGAGACAAAGCAAAATAGGAAGGCCTGTGATTGGGTGAAAGACAGGAGAGAATGAATGATGTAAAAGTTAGTCCTCCAGGTGAAATGATCCTGGACTAGACCAGCAAATTTATGCTGTGATTTATCTCGGGACCAGAAACATATTTTTTTTCCTAAAGTATACAATATGTAGGACAGAAACATAGAAAATAGGTGTGAGCGAAGGCCTTTTGGCTCTTCAAGCCTGCACCACCACTCAATGTGGTCAGGACTGATCACGCAATCTTAGTATCACATTCCCACCATCTCCCCATACCCTGTGATCCCTTTAGCTGCAAGGAACATGTCCAACTCCCTCTTGAATATATCTAATGAACTGCCCCAACTGCTTCCTGTGGGAGAGAATTCCACAGGTTCCCAATTCTCTGAGTGAAGAAATTCTTCCTCATTTCAGTCCGGAATGGCCTACCCCTTATCCTTAGACTGTGTCCCCTAGTTTTGGACTTCCCCAACATTGGGAAAATTTCTCCTGCATCTAGCCTGTCCAGTCCCATCAGGATTTTATATGTTACTATAGAGATCTCCCTTCATTTCTTCTAAATTCCAGTAAATACAAGCCCAAGTGATCCAATCTTTCCTCATGTAGCATCCCGGGAATCAGTCTGGTGAACCTTCACTTGACTCCCTTGATAGCAAGGATGTCCCCCTCAGTATAGGAGGCCGGAACTGCGCACAATACTCAGCGTGTGGCCTTACCAAGGCCCTGTATAACTGCAGCAAGACATCCTTACTCTGATACTCCAACCCTCTTACTATGAAGGCCAGCATGTCATTAGCTTTCCTCACTGCCTGCTCATCTTAAACAACTGTACCACCCTGATACCCAGGTCTCATTGCACCTCACCTTTTCCTAAACTGTCACCATTCAGATCATAATCTGCCTTAAAAAATAAAAGCAAATTACTACGGATGCTGAAATCTGAAACCAAAAGAGAAAATGCTAGAAAATTTCTGCAGGTCTGGCAGGTCTGTAAGGAGAGAAAAGAGGGGGGGGGGGGGGTGAAGCAGAGGCAAGATGGAAAACGGGAGAAGGGTAGCAAAGGGGGAAGAGGAGAGGAAAACGGTGATGAGAATGGGGAGTGAGAGAAAGACAATCAAGAAATAAGAGGTGCAGAACAGTGAAATTTTTTTTTAAAAAGGTAAATAAAATAAATGAAATAAAATTATGGAGCAGAATGAAAACAGAGGGGTCGAGATGGGATGATCATCTGAAGTTGTTGAATTCAGTGTTGAGACCGGCAGGCTGTAACGTGCCTAGTCTGAAGATGAGATGCTGTTCCTCCAGTTTGCGTTGAGCTTCACTGGAACATTGCAGCAGGTCAAGGACAGATAATCTGCCTACCTATTTTTGCGACCAAAGTAGATAACCTCATGTTTATCCACATTATGTTGCATTTGCCCACTCAGCCAGTCTGTCCAAGTCGCCCTGCAGCCTCTTAGCATCCTCCTCACAGCACACACTGCCACCCAGCTTAATGTATCTGAAACTTTGGAGATATTGCATTCAATTCTTTTGTCTAAATGGTTAATGTACATTGTGAACAGGTGGGCTGCCAGCACTGAACCCTGCAGCACCCCACCCATCACTGCCTGCTACTCTGTAAAAGACCCATTTATTCCAACTCTCTGCTTCCTGTCTGCCAAGCAGTTCCCCATCCATGTCTGATACCATGAGATTTAATTTTCCTTGCTAATCTTTTGTCAAAAGATCCCAGCTGTTTACTAAGAGAATACAGTCACAAGATTCCATTGTTTTGAACAAACAAAAATAAACTTTACTGCAAAAAGTTAATTAGTAATATTCTTTAATTGTACTGCCATTTTGTTTTGTTGTCCATTATCAATTCCCTGTTTCAGACTGTAAGGGACCTACATTTGTGTTCATTTTCTTTTATACACTTATAGAAGTTGCTTTTATGTTCCTTGCAAGCATACCATCATATTGTATTTTTTCTCTCTTAATCAATTTCTTTTGCTGAATTTCAAGCTGTTCCCAAACTTCAGATGTGCTTTTTTTTCTATCAACTTTATACGATTCCTCTTTGACTCTAATAGATTTATTAATTTATTTTGTTAGCCATAGCTGGGTCCCCTTTTCTGCTGCATTCTTGCACCAGAGAAAGGGAATATGTGACTGTGGCAATGCATGTGTAATCTTTCTAAATATGAACCATTGTCTATTTACTGTCCTGCCTTTTAAAGAGAATACCCAATATATCACAGCCATCTTACACCTCATACCTTGTAGTTTTGTTTGTTTGGATTTAGGAATCTGGCTTTGAGTTGGACTACTTTCTATCCCAGTGAAGAATTCTCCATGTTATGATCGCCCTTCCTTAAAGGACCTCACACAACAAGATTATTAGCAAACTCCATCTTGCTGTGTAGTACCAAACTTAGGCTAGCCTGTTCCCGAGTTGATTCATCAATGCACTGTGAGTAAACCAACTTGTGCACTCTAAAGCAATTCATTTGCTGCCATACTATTGGACGGGTGGTTTACCCGTTCCATGTGTAGATTAAAGTCACCCAGATTACGGGACACCTTTGTTACGTGCATGTCTAAACGTATTTTTAATTCCGCTCCCTTCCTTATCACTATTGGTTGAAGGCCTATAGACAAATACTCAGTTGCTTCTCGGCTGCATCCAGACTAATTCTGTGTCTAGATTTTCAGAGCTGACATCTTTTCTCACTATTGTATTGGTTTTATCCTTTGCTAACAATGCACCACCTGTTATTTGTTTTCTACATATCTTTCCGAAATATTTAGCACCTTTAGATATTCAGTTCTTAGTTCTGGTCACAATGCAGCTATGACTCTGTAATTACCTATTTACAAATATGGGTACAGTCAGTTAATCTCTTATTGAAACTATTCTTGGAATTCCAATGCAGTTCTTTTCATTCACCTTTTAGCAATTTTTACACTCTGTTTGCACAATGGTCCTATTTGCTGCTGGTCCTTGTTTCCTTTGCCTTTTGTTTGCTATTTCCATCTTTAATTTCGAACATTGTTTTGCTTTCTTGTGTTTTCTGCCCAGGTTCCCATTTCCCAGCCACTCTGGTTTGTATCATCCCTGTAGTTCTAGTGATGTCCTCCTGAAAGGATATTTCCAGGTCTATTCAGGGGACCAGTCACCTCAACAGAACTGGTTTCTCGCCTAAGAAGCTTCCAAGGAGAGCTTACAGAGAAATCTTGAAGTCATTAGAACTGAGAAAGTTTAGGTCATTACAATTTTGAAAGGATCATGCCATTGAACTCAGATAGGATTTTTGAAATTGTCTGTACGGTTTCAAGAAAGAGAAATTGGACGCGTTTATTTAAGTTAAGGAATTAAAAGCTGAAATAGTGCTTTCTGTTTGAGATTGAGTCTGTGTCATCGATAGTGTTGAAGCTTTGATATTTGTGTTAAAATCTTTCTAACTGTTTACATACGTAGTTTTCTTATTATTTCAAGTATTATTCCTGAAGAAGGGCTTATGCCCGAAACCTCAATTCTCCTGTTCCTTGAATGCTGCCTGACCTGCTGCGCTTTTCCAGCAACACATTTTCAGCTCTGATCTCCAGTATCTGCAGCCCTCACTTTCTCCTTTGATATGACGATCCCTGATATTCATCATGTCCTCCCCTTTCCACCCTGACACGCAGCCAAGGCATCTCTCTGCTCAGCGTTATCTCTATTTGCCTTCACTTTGTTTCCTCCTCTCTCACCATCTGCTGCTGCGTCTACTGTCTCCTTTGTCAGGTTACAGTGTCTTCATGACTTTCTGAAATGCGCAGGAAGTGATTAGCAGTCTGTGTAACCCAGCAAAGCAGCACAAGAATTACGAAAAGGAAATTGTGACCTACAAGTTTGTAATATGTTTTTGGACTCAATATTGCTTGGTAATATTCTCTTCTGACTTCTTTATTTCTCATGATAACTTTTACAATTCCTACTGGTGATTTACATAATCCTCTTGCTTATTAACTAAATCCTGTGCTCGGCACTTGCCATGATTCTCCTTTTTCTATTTTATTTTAAATGTTCTTTCTTTTATCTTTCAATTAAGGAGTGCCCATATTCAACAAGACTTGAATACCATCCAGGCTTGAGCTGACCAATGGCAAGTAACATTGGTGCCATACAACTGCCAGGCAATGGCATTGTGGGATTTGAATCACTCTCCCCAGTGCATTAGTCTGAGCCTCTGGAATATGGATTCAGTGACACAACATCTTTTCATGCCGGATTCTGGGCAAAGATACATCACTCTGACACAAAGCTACCATCTCCCTAACTGATGATAAAAAGTATAGAAAATACAAAGAGTAGGCTGTTTGGCTCATTGATCTTGTCCTGCCATTCAACATAGTCATGGCATCGCCATATTCCCATTCCCTCACCTTCTCCCATGACACCTAAAACCTCTAGAAATCTATTTCTTGCTTAAATATACTCAGTGATAGACAATGTCACAGGTTCACCACCTTCTGAGTGAAGCAATTTCTCCTCATTGGAGCCTGAAAAGACTCACCAGATACCCTGAGAACCCTCGTTTTAGAACCCTGCCATTCGGTCTGTCCAGCCCTGTTTTAATTTTAAATGTTTCAATGATATCCCTTCACATTCTTCTAAAACCCAATGGATACACACCACTGGTCAACTCAATCTGTCCTCTTATGACAAACCTGCCATCCCAGGGTAAACCTTTGCTGTAACTGCCTGTGGCAAGTGGACCAGAACATTACAGCGCTTCAGGTGTGTTCTTCCCAAGGTCCTAGACAGATACAGTGAGACTTCTTTTCTTATGTACTCAATCCACTTGCAATGAAGGCCAATATACTATTTGCCTTCCTAACTGCTTGCTGCACCTGCATGCTTGCTCTCAGTACTGGTTTACAACAACACCAAGGTCCCTTTGCACACAAAACTTTCCAGTTGATTGTCATTTAAATAATACTATCATTCTGCCTTTCCTCCTAAAATGAACAACTTCACACTTATCCATATTGCACTGCACCTACCATGCATCTAATCAATTTGTCTAAACCATCCTGAAGCCTCTTTACACATTGCTCACAATGCCACCTATTTTTTCCCATCAGCATAGAATAGGTGATCCATGAGCCTTTGTATTTGATCTTCTGTCTAACCAGCATTGCCAGCAGACAGGTTTACTCTGATCAGGGCATGCCACATTTTCATATTGATCTTCTCTCTTGATCATTCAAGTAGTTTCCCACTCAAACTCAGAGGTGGAGCTGTGCAGATTGTTGTGGGAAGGCAGTAGATTTTCTTTAGTATCTGGAGATCTTGCCGATGTTGCTCTGGATCGCACAGGTGGCTATAACTTAACGTATCTTTGTAAACCTTTTCTGAACCCTCTCCAGCTTAATAATATCCTTCCTGTAACAGGGTGACCACAACTGCACACACTGCTCCAGAAGAGGCCTCACCAATGTCCTGCACAACCTCAACATGATGTCCCAGCTTCTATACTCAAAGGTCTGAGCAATGAAGGCAAGGGTGCTAAACGCCTTCTCTACTACCCTGTCTACATGTAACGTAAACTTCAAAGCATCATGTACCTGAATCCCTGGGTCTCTGTTTTACAACACTCCCCAAGGCCCTACTTTTAATTGTAGAAGTGCTGCCCTTGTTTGTTTTACCAAACCCCAACACCTCTCATTTAACCAACTTAAACTCCTCGGAGGCCAGCGTGTTCTGAAGCCTGACAGGCACGGACTCAGTAGAAAAGGACTATAACTTGAGTACTTGGAAGACACTTTTTATTTCTTTTAGGACTTTATAAACTCTGTATCCCCATGCTAGTCTCTTTTATTACTATTTCAATTCTGTAACAACATTTAAAGTATCTGTATGTAGGTACCCTGTACCTAAGATGGAGCCGAGAGGTGACGTTACAAACTGTGTACACATGTCACACTAAAGACTATTCTATTCTGTTCAGCCCATTGACTCAATTGCTCAAGATCTGGAAGTAGGTTTGCTTGCTGAGCTGGGAGGTTCATTTCCAGACGTTTCATTGCCCTACTAGGTAACATCTTCAGTGGGTCTCAGGCCAAGCAGTGTACATGATTCCTGTTTTCTATTTATATGTTTGGGTTTCTTTGGGTTGGTGATGTCATTTCCTGTTCTTTTTCTCAGGGGGTGGTAGATGGGGTCTACTGTGATCAAGATCTGTTTGTAGTCTTAGATAACCTTCTTCACTGTCCACTATACCACCAATGTTGGGAGTGATTCATGTGTGGAATGAACTTCCAGACGAAATGGTGGATGCTGGTACTATTACAATGTTTAAAAGACATTTAAATAAGTACACGAATAAGAAATGTTTGGAGGGATATTGGCCAAGTGTAGGCGGCTGGAACTACATTAGTCTGAGATTAGGATCACCATGGACTGATTGGACCAAAGGGCCTGTTTCCAAACCTTATGACTTTATGCAAAACATCACATTCCGATCATTATTGCATTTTTAAAATTCATTCCTGGTACGTGGGTGTCCTGGCTAGGCCAGTATTTACTGCCCTAATTGTCTAGAGGGCAGTTAAGAGTCAACCATGTTGCTGTAGGTCTGGTAAGACTTGGTAAGAATGGAAAACATTCTTCCCTGAAGGACATTAGTGAACCAGTTCAGTTCTTGTGACAATCAACAGTGATTACATGGTTGTTATTAGGCTCGTGTTTTATTCCAGAATTTTATTGAATTCAAATTTCACTATCTGCAATGACAATCAGAGAAGGAGTAAACGTAGGGCATCGAGTCTGCTTCGCCCTTGGATCATGGCTACACGTTTCTTAACCCTATTCTCCTTCTTTCTCCCTGTAAAACTTGATCACCTTAATAAACAAGAACTTATCTATCTCTGTCTTAAATACACTCAATGACATGGTCTCCAAAGCCCTGTGCTGCAGTGACTTTCAGAGTTTCATTCAGCCTCTGGCTCAAGAGATTCCTCCTCATCCCAGTTCTAAAGGGTTGTTGCTTCACCCTGAGGCTATGCCCTCTGGTCCGAGTCCCTCCTACTACAGGAAACATCTTCACATCCACTCTATCCAGGCCTCGCAAGTTTCAAACAAGTCTCTCTCTATACTGTGAGCAATACAAAATAGTGAAAAACTTTCACATGTCGCTGCAAAAATACAGCACCATTTTGATATTTTAAGAAAAGAGAAAAAATGAAAAGTTAAAGTCCATCTATGTTTGAGCTCTGAGCCACTCAGAACCACAACTACTTTCTACACTATACCCAACTAACACCTTCTACACTATACCCATCTGACACCTTCTACACTATACCCAACTGACACCTTCTACACTATACCCAACTGACACCTTCTACACTATACCCAACTGACACCTTCTACACTTTACCCAACTGACACCTTCTACACTACACCCAACTGACACCTTCTACACTATACCCAACTGACACCTTCTACACTATACCCAACTGACACCTTCTACACTATACCCAACTGACACCTTCTACACTATACCCAACTGACACCTTCTACACTATACCCAACTGACATCTTCTACACTATACCCAACTGACACCTTCTACACTATACCCAACTGACACCTTCTACACTATACCCAACTGACACCTTCTACACTATACCCAACTGACACCTTCTACACTACACCCAACTGACACCTTCTACATTATACCCAACTGACACCTTCTACACTATACCCAACTGACACCTTCTACACTATACCCAACTGACACCTTCTACACGATACCCAACTGACACCTTCTACACTACACCCAACTGACACCTTCTACACTATACCCAACTGACACCTTCTACACTATACCCAACTGACACCTTCTACACTATACCCAACTGACACCTTCTACACTATACCCAACTGACACCTTCTACACTATACCAAATAACACCTTCTACATTATACCCAACTGACACCTTCTACACTATACCCAACTGACACATTCTACACTATACCCAACTGACACCTTCTACACTATACCCAACTGACACCTTCTACACTATACCCAACTGACACCTTCTACACTATACCCAACTGACACCTTCTACACTATACCCAACTGACACCTTCTACACTATACCCAACTGACATCTTCTACACTATACCAACTGACACCTTCTACATTATACCCAACTGACACCTTCTACACTACACCCAACTGACACCTTCTACACTACACCCAACTGACACCTTCTACACTACACCCAACTGACACCTTCTACACTATACCAAATAACACCTTCTACATTATACCCAACTGACACCTTCTACACTATACCCAACTGACACCTTCTACACTATACCCAACTGACACCTTCTACACTATACCCAACTGACACCTTCTACACTATACCCAACTGACACCTTCTACACTATACCCAACTAACACCTTCTACACTATACCCAACTGACACCTTCTACACTATACCAACTGACACCTTCTACATTATACCCAACTGACACCTTCTACACTACACCCAACTAACACCTTCTACACTACACCCAACTGACACCTTCTACACTATACCCAACTGACACCTTCTACACTATACCCAACTGACACCTTCTACACTATACCCAACTGACACCTTCTACACTATACCCAACTGACACCTTCTACACTACACCCAACTGACACCTTCTACACTACACCCAACTGACTCCTTCTACACTATACCCAACTGACTCCTTCTACACTATACCCAACTGACACCTTCTACACTACACCCAACTGACACCTTCTACACTATACCCAACTGACACCTTCTACACTATACCCAACTGACACCTTCTACACTATACCCAACTGACACCTTCTACACTATACCCAACTGACACCTTCTACACTATACCCAACTAACACCTTCTACACTATACCCAACTGACACCTTCTACACTATACCCAACTGACACCTTCTACACTATACCCAACTGACATCTTCTACACTATACCAACTGACACCTTCTACATTATACCCAACTGACACCTTCTACACTACACCCAACTAACACCTTCTACACTACACCCAACTGACACCTTCTACACTATACCAAATAACACCTTCTACATTATACCCAACTGACACCTTCTACACTATACCCAACTGACACCTTCTACACTATACCCAACTGACACCTTCTACACTATACCCAACTGACACCTTCTACACTATACCCAACTGACACCTTCTACACTATACCCAACTGACACCTTCTACACTATACCCAACTAACACCTTCTACACTATACCCAACTGACACCTTCTACACTATACCAACTGACACCTTCTACATTATACCCAACTGACACCTTCTACACTACACCCAACTAACACCTTCTACACTACACCCAACTGACACCTTCTACACTATACCCAACTGACACCTTCTACACTATACCCAACTGACACCTTCTACACTATACCCAACTGACACCTTCTACACTATACCAAATAACACCTTCTACATTATACCCAACTGACACCTTCTACACTATACCCAACTGACACCTTCTACACTATACCCAACTGACACCTTCTACACTATACCCAACTGACACCTTCTACACTATACCCAACTAACACCTTCTACACTATACCCAACTGACACCTTCTACACTATACCCAACTGACACCTTCTACACTATACCCAACTGACATCTTCTACACTATACCAACTGACACCTTCTACATTATACCCAACTGACACCTTCTACACTACACCCAACTAACACCTTCTACACTACACCCAACTGACACCTTCTACACTACACCCAACTGACACCTTCTACACTACACCCAACTGACTCCTTCTACACTATACCCAACTGACTCCTTCTACACTATACCCAACTGACACCTTCTACACTACACCCAACTGACACCTTCTACACTATACCCAACTGACACCTTCTACACTATACCCAACTGACACCTTCTACACTATACCCAACTGACACCTTCTACACTATACCCAACTGACACCTTCTACACTATACCCAACTAACACCTTCTACACTATACCCAACTGACACCTTCTACACTATACCCAACTGACACCTTCTACACTATACCCAACTGACATCTTCTACACTATACCAACTGACACCTTCTACATTATACCCAACTGACACCTTCTACACTACACCCAACTAACACCTTCTACACTACACCCAACTGACACCTTCTACACTATACCCAACTGACACCTTCTACACTATACCAAATAACACCTTCTACATTATACCCAACTGACACCTTCTACACTATACCCAACTGACACCTTCTACACTATACCCAACTGACACCTTCTACACTATACCCAACTGACACCTTCTACACTATACCCAACTGACACCTTCTACACTATACCCAACTAACACCTTCTACACTATACCCAACTGACACCTTCTACACTATACCAACTGACACCTTCTACATTATACCCAACTGACACCTTCTACACTACACCCAACTAACACCTTCTACACTACACCCAACTGACACCTTCTACACTATACCCAACTGACACCTTCTACACTATACCCAACTGACACCTTCTACACTATACCCAACTGACACCTTCTACACTATACCCAACTGACACCTTCTACACTACACCCAACTGACACCTTCTACACTATACCCAACTGACACCTTCTACACTACACCCAACTGACACCTTCTACACTACACCCAACTGACTCCTTCTACACTATACCCAACTGACTCCTTCTACACTATACCCAACTGACACCTTCTACACTATACCCAACTGACACCTTCTACACTATACCCAACTGACACCTTCTACACTATACCCAACTGACACCTTCTACACTACACCCAACTGACACCTTCTACACTATACCCAACTAACACCTTCTACAATGCACCCAACTGACACCTTCTACACTATACCCAACTAAATGTCCTAGCAGGCATTGCCTGATGTTGCTGAAGTGATTATTGAGAATTCAGGATTCATGTCTTCTCTTAGCCCCTCAAAAATGATGGCAGGTCAGGCAGCATCCAGGGAACAGGAGAATCTTCAGGAAATCCTTTGGGCTTATGCCCGAAATGTCGATTCTCCTGTTCCCTGGATGCTGCCTGACCTGCTGCGCTGTTCCAGCAACACATTTTCAGCTCTGATCTCCAGCATCTGCAGACCTCACTTTCTCCCCTCAAAAATGATATCATGGTATGGTGTAGGATCAGAATTTCAGAAGGTCTTCTCTCATCCCCGAGAATGATGTAACACCACCACTTTGGTGAATTTGATTAGACTGCTAGATCCTACTCATTGTGATTAAAACATGATCTTCTCCCTTACTGCCCAAACTTCCAAGATCTCACATTGTCTCGAGCTATGTTGAATGATGAGCTTGCTACCTTTGTACTGCTTAATTTGTGCACTTAGCAAGATCACCGTTAATAAACGATCTGAAACTGTACAGCACCAAGGCAGAATTGCTGACTAGAAAAACCTGTTCTAAGTAACAGCATAATTAACAAACCCTGTGTGCCTCTCCAATAGAAAGCTTATTTGTCCCTGACACAGACTGAAAGAAACTCACATTTTAAGGTAAATTCTAGTTAAATGCTAAAAGATTAGCTTTTAAAAGGGTGTAAACACTTAAAATTAACCCTCAAAATACTGATGTTCACCAGATTGCCAAGACCATACCTTGCCCTGAGCTGCACTCTACGATAATATTCATGCTTGCTTTATCCTTTGTGACTTCCTTTTGTTTTTGACAGAGAGGCTCCGAACACCCCAGATCATTCAGCATCCAACCTACATAAGGAATTATGTTCAGCTGAATTGCCTTGTAAGAGATACAAAAGTGAGTAGCTACGACTGGCAAAAGGATAACCGAGTTCTTAACAATAGCCGTACCACGTTCGAATTTGATAACAGCACTCTGCTCATTCGAGACATGGATGTCTCAGACTGTGGTGTGTATACCTGCATTGTGAAAAACGAGGTCAGCAGTAGCAGCAACTCACACTTCCTCAGATCTGATGGTAGGACCCCATTGTTTGGCAGCATTTGTATTCATTTGTTGATGAGATGTGGCTGCTGATGCTGGCTAGGCCAACATTTACTGCCCATCCCTAATTGATCAGAGGTCAGCTAAGAGTCAACCACATTGCTGTTGCATTGGAATCCCACGTAAAGCCGACCAGATAGATTTCCTTCCCTAAAGGCATTAATGATCTTGGTACGTTTTACAAAACAATTGACAATAGTGTACAGTCACCATGAGGCCAGCTTTCTATTGCAAATGTTTATTTTATTCAGTCTCTTTCACAAAACCAACGCAATCTGGTTACCCAGAAATAAACTTTTGTTATTCTTGCACTGAGACACCCAGATTCCTTTGCAATCTCTCTACTGGTTACTTTCACTATCTGACGAGTGTGAGGCCAAACAGTGATATTCTCACATTACTTTGTAGTTTCACACTCTGATATTGTGTGGGGTTTAATATTCTCACTCTGCTGTTGGATATTTTTTCTCTTCCTGGTGAAAGTTACCTTCATTTGGTGAAATTCCTTTCCTTTTTATGAAGTTTGAGGTGAAATGTACTCTTGGTTCAGCGCTGATGGAAGGCCAAATTGTGTCTGAAGGGGAAATGGGAACACTTCAGGCAACACAGAGAAGTTCAGTAGGTGTTCTCGGAGTATTGCCATGGTATTACAGTTGGTGATGTCATATTGAAGTGTGAATACTTAGCCCCATTGACACCAAATTCATCCCTGTCCTACATATCTTTCCAAACTCACAGCAATGCAGTAGACTCTTCACTGCCCTCAGGTTAAAATAACAGATGGAACATCCACAATAGTTCGATCCACACCATTAAAATTTCTACTTGCACTCTCTTATGCATGTCCAATTCTCTGTAATCAATTCATGTTATTTTCACATTTCAGAGATTCTCTTCATTGTTATCTCTATCTTTTTGTTATCTACCATGGCATTCGTTAGCAGTTTGACCTCCTTATGTGCGGAAGCTGTCATATACAAAGCCTTAAACAGACCCCAAGGTATTCATTTATAATGTAAAAAGCATTTGATTATTTCCACATCTAAACATTAGTTGCTGATATTTATTTCGCACACTTTGGGTTTGCATTCACAGGTCCAGACCAGAAGAGAGAACTTACAATCATTTTTCTGATCTTTGAACTTGTATCCTTCACTTGCCTGTTGACTGCAAGTCTTCTGGCTGTATTTGAGTCGGGTAAGTGGCCTGTTTAACTGATGTCTAAATACACACTGGCTACAATCAGCTCCAGCCTGTGGCTCCTGCTATCAATTTGATGGTACCTCATTCAAGCTTCATAGGTAGATCATGAAAGTACGTTTCAGACTGTGGGGGTGAAGGATATTGTGTTTCTTAGAGATGGACATAGTGCATTTCCTGTTGATAGCACAGGAGGAACATGTGGACCGAAGTCCATGTTGGTCATTGCCTGTTACATTTAGATCAATACATTTTGAATATGTTGTATTTGTCTTTCTTGTTAATCTTAAAATTGTCTTCCACTGTTGCCCTGATGCACATGTGTATTCCCATCTGCTGCTGATATTGTGCAACCTAGAGACATTCCTGGCTGTTTTATCATTGCAAAAGGTTACCCCACAAAAGGAGGCCATCTGGCCCATCAGTTTTATACAAGCTCTCTGCACATCCTATTCTCTGCCTTCTTCCTGTAGCCTGACAAATTACAACACAGGGATAGCAAGCTAAACTAGGTCAGCCTTTCTATCAGTGAATTTGCAACATGATGGCCATCTTAGAACATTCAATGACCCTCAAACTTGATCAATTTTTCCTGATAAAACTTTACAAATAGTAGATTTTAGACACCAAGTTTACAACTTAAATAAAAATAACAAATTATTATTAAGAATGCAACTTCAGAAGCATACAAACGACAATGCAATTTAATTGATAACTACAATCTAAGCCCAATCTGCTTTGAATATAAACTCTTGTTTGAAATAACTTCACAGAGGCTGGTATCTGTTGGCAGGTCATCCTTTATTTACACACTAACAGCCTTAGACTTTAGTACTGCCTTATTCAGGGTCAGCTACCAGAGTGTCAACATCTCTGACACTTACCTATTTTGTATGTCAGCCAGGGCTCCCTGATTGGACGAGTGTTAGAGCTCCAAATCAAGAATCTCCGATTCTGTGACACCCAGCTGGTTGCCCTGGTTACAGTTCCTACATCCCTCCCCCTCTGTGCCCAAGGACATCAGCTGCTCCTTTACCTTGGAGAGTCTTCTTGTGTATTTCAGCACTGAGCCAGGTTCCTCTGACCTAGGTGGCGTGTAATGTATGGAAGCTTGCCTCTTGTGCCAGGAGCACCTTGGTAGAATTTCATTCTCTTCTTCTGGTGCTAAAGGTGTCAAGATGGGTACATCCATCATGTCCGTTTCTGATTCTGAGGCCTCATCAAAGCTTGACGGAAAGGAATTTAATTAATTAACTCTGGCAGCCTTTCCGACTGTTCTGAGGGCAGGCTTGTTCTGTTCCCGCACCATTTCGAAGTTTGCAGATTTTATAGGCCCAGGGGCTAGTTCAGGACCGTCTCATCTACCTGGACTTTATATGTCACTGGTCCTGACCTCGCGTTGATCTTGCCTCTTCCCCATGCGTGGCTATTTCCATGATTCTTACATTAAACTTTGTCCCCTGTATCCGAAGTGTCTCTTTCACTTGGTAGACTCTTGTGTTCAGCATCAGCATTCCCAATGCCATTTCAGCCCCCATCCCCAAGTCTGGAAAGGTCAGACTTAACCTGGTATGGAATCTTCTAACCATTAGCAACGTTGCTGGTGCTATCTCTGAGGTTGTACGTGGGGTGATCTGAAAATCAAATGAGAATTGTGATAGCTTGGTATCTAGCGAGGCTGTTGGCTCTTTTAAGACAGCCTTCAGAGTTTGGACTGCGCTTTCTGCCAGGCCTTTCAATGGTGGATGGTATGGCGCTGCTCCATATTTCAGTCCCGTTTGACTTTTAGGAAATGAGCAAATTCCCTGCTGCCTTGAGTCCGCATACCTGCAGCAACTACAATGGCTTCCCAGCCCAGATCTTGAAGAAAATGTTAACTGTTTGCCTGAGGCTTGCTTTGTTTCGGGGTTTTGTTGTCTGCCTGATTAGGACTGAGTGAGGCTGTGCAATTGCCTACATCCAAGTAATGTTCCCCAAACTCTATCGGACTGGTGAGGGTGTCCATTTCCATTGGAATACCCTGCAACTGATATGCTCCACTTGCTGCATTCTCCAACGATAAAGCCAATTATAGCGCCTGTTTGAAGTTCAGTTGGGCTTCAGCTAGTTGGTGTTGTTGCATAGTTACATCACTCATGCCACAATAGCAGACAGTCTCTAAGCATCTCATTAAGGATTAATGTAAAGTCACAGCGGCCAGTCATCTTAACCTAATCCTAAATCCCAAAATAGATTCTCCTGATTTATGAATTGGAGGAGGCTTGTGGTAGTAATATTCCTTAATTATGTCTGCTGGTTCTTGAAAGGTTTTAATATTTGGTGCCTGAGGGGATGTTGGGCTCCTAATAACAGAAAAAGCTGCAGGTCCGCAGGCTGTCAGGAGAATTACCCATTGCTTTTCATCCACCACAATGTCATTAGCCAGGAAACCTAATGCATCCTTTCCACATGCTGGGGCCAGCACTCGACGTCAGAGTTGAACGGGTCAAGCTTCCAAACAAAGGCATGACGTAAAAATGACTGTTGCGAGCAAGTTTCTCCAGGATCATCCTTTACTCCCATTGCCACTGAAATAACTTCACAGAAGGCAGTGTCTGTCACCAAGGCACCCTTTATTTACACAAGAAAAGTCCTTGACTTTAGTATTGCGTCATTCAGAGTCAGCCCCCACAATGTCAGTATGTCTGACACTCACCGTTTTTATATGTCGACCAGGGCTCCCTGGTTGGGTCGGGTTAACAGCCTCAATCAGAGAGCTCACCAGCTAACTGACCTCATTACAATCACTACCACCAGAAAGACAGACACGGTTAAAGGATAAATTAAAACAGAAATCAAGGAATGATAGTTTGCCAGTTCGATTGCTGTTTCATCTATGAAAACTAGGCTTCATGAACTCTTTAGATGATGGATTGTAATACAGCATTTAGCAGCTATGCTTCAATTCCAAAATCACTGGTCAATGCCAACATCTCCCACAGACTCTCTGGATACTTCTCAGTTCTTTCTTACAGACTGGCATTCTTTTCTCAAAACTTGCAATAAGTCAATAACTAGAGAAAGCAATGATGTGTTGGACAATGTCAAAAACGACATGGCACCAGTTCAAATCCAACAGGTTTATTTGAAACTGTAAGTTTTCTGAGCCCTCACTCCTTCCTCAGAGTGGATGCTCTAAAAGCTTATGGTTCGAAATAAACTTGTTGGAATATAACCCAGCGTCATGTGATAGGAACTTAGAGAAAGCAAAACCAGTTTAAAATAAAATCTCCCAGTCTGACAGAGTCTGTCAAAAAATAGGCTCTTGCCGAAAACATAGTCAGAGCCAGTTCAGCATTCACGGTGGTTAGCAACAGCCCTCCCTGGATTGATCAATTCAAAATCCAACCAGTTGCCATTCCTTGAGTATTTCAAAACCTTGGTGGCAAAGCATTTACAATGTTCTTAGAGCGTTAATTAACCTGCCGTATCTTCCAGCATAGTTCCCAACAGCAAACATCAGTCTTCTGTTCTCTCCTCTCTTAAAAACAAGCTTCTGTTCAAAATTCAATTCTTAGCTGCATCTCACAGTTCCAAACCAAAAATGATAAAAACAAAAAAAAAATCTGATGGTCTTAACATGATCCGATTCTTTAGAAAAACCATGATTAAACCTGTTTCTACTGCACTCTGTAGTTCCAGATTTGAATCACTCACTGTGTGGAAACTTTTCTTCCAGAGCACCCGGAAGACACCCATACAAACACAGGGAGAGTGTCCAAACTCCACACAGGCTGTGGCCCAAGGGTGGAATCGAACACAAGTCCCTGGTGCTGTGAGGCAGCAGTGAATCCCTGTAACATTCAAGCCACTCACAGGCCAGTGTGTACCATCTACAAGATGCACTGCAGAAATTCACTGAAGATCCTGAGACAGCACCTTCTAATCCTTTGAGCCCTTCCATTTAGGACAAGGATAGCGGATATATGGGAACGCCACCCCCTGCAAGTTCCCTTCCAGTCCACTCACTATCCTGACTTGGAAATATATCGCCATTCCTTCAGTGTCACTGGATCAAAATCCTGGAATTCCCTCCCTCAGGGACATTGTGGGTGTACCTACATTGACTGCAGCAGTTCAAGAAGGCAGCTCACCCCCACCATCTCAAGGGGCAAGTAAGGATGGGAAATAAATGCTGGGCCCAGCCAGCGTCACCCACATCCCACTAATGAATAAAACAATTCTGCTTCTCTTTGACAATGTGTTGAATGTTTAATTCAAAGATGCACAGAGCAATGTTCCTGAAGAGAATTGATGTTTATGAGGGTGCAGAACTGGATCTGTCTGACCACACTCTTATTTCACCAAGACCTCTATTCTGTTCCTTTCACAGGCTTCTCCATATTGTACAGATGTATCGCGGGGTTCGGGTGTTTGATGTGTGTAGCAGCGATCATCTATGTTTCCATCCTCTTTCTTGGTCTGAACACAAACCGCACTCCGTTGTTCTTAACCATTAATGGTAAGCTGGAAGTCTAGTACTTCTGTTTGGGGATTTTTAAAATTTTCTCATGGGACATGGGGATTTAAAAAATTTTCTCGTGGGACATGGATATCACTGGCTGGGCCCAGCATTAATGGCCATTCCTACTTGTCCCTTGAGAATGTGGGGGTGAGCTGCATTTACTGCCCCTGTCCCTAGTTGCCCCCCTTGAGAAGGTGAGGGTGAGCTGCATTTACTGCCCCTGTCCCTAGTTGCCCCCCTTGAGAAGGTGGGGGTGAGCTGCATTTACTGCCCCTGTCCCTAGTTACCCCCCTTGAGAAGGTGGGAGTGAGCTGCATTTACTGCCCCCTGTCCCTAGTTGCCCCCCTTGAGAAGGTGGGGGTGAGCTGCATTTACTGCCCATGTCCCTAGTTGCCCCCCTTGAGAAGGTGGGGGTGAGCTGCATTTACTGCCCCTGTCCCTAGTTGCCCCCTTGAGAAGGTGGGGTTGAGCTGCATTTACTGCCCCTGTCCCTAGTTGCCCCCCTTGAGGAGGTGGGGGTGAGCTGCATTTACTGCCCCTGTCCCTAGTTGCCCCCCTTGAGAAGGTGGGGGTGAGCTGCATTTACTGCCCCTGTCCCTAGTTGCCCCCTTGAGAAGGTGGGGGTGAGCTGCCTTCTTGAACCGCTGCAGTCCATGTGCTGTGGGTAGACCCACAATGTCCCTTAGGGAGGGAATTTCAGGATTGGGACCCAACCACACTGAAGGAACGGCCGATATATTTCCAAGTCGGGATGGGGAGGGGCTCGGAGGGGAACTTGCAGGGGGTGGGGTTCCCAAGGTGATAGTCTGTGTTTAATATTTATCATCCTATAAGCTACACGTGTTCGGATAGGTATCTGTGTTCTCTCTGTTGGCAGTTGACTGGTGTCCACCAGTCAGCCCTGTTCCTACTGAATGAGAGGAGAGGAGAGGTGAGGGGGAGGCAGCTGTTTCTAACCAGGCGTGATGTGTCAGTTTGTAAACAAAGTCAGATGGTGCACACCACCAGGTTATAGTCCAACAGGTTTATTTGGAATCCCCAGCTTTCGGAGCACTGCTCCTTCGTCAGGTGAATAGACAGAAGGTTAAATCAGCTTAAGCTGCCAACATGTCAGAGCTGCCTCCTCTGCAGTGGGAATGACCGAATGAGCATCTTCAGTCCTCGGCTTTTCCCTAGTCGTCCATGTTCTCTTCTACTGTGAGGGGAGAAGGAAGAGACCCATGAGTGTGAGAAATGGAATAGTTTGGGAGTGCCTTTGGGGGATGGGGGTGATGTTGCATTCAGGTGACGATGAGTGGTGGTGATGGCTGGTGAGATGAGGAGCAAGGAATGGGATGGATGCAATTACAAGGCCTGAGGATCAAACTTGGGAAGAAGCCACACATGGGAATTTTGTGAAATGTGCCATGGCACTCGGCTTTCCTTCCCGGATAGGTAGTTGGAACTCTTGCAGTTTTGTGCTCCTGCTTATTGGGGACACAACTTGGAACCAGGTGGACATGATGTCAGAGGCAGCCTTCCTCTCTGAGTCTGTAGGAGACAGAACCTCCCAGTAACGTGTCGAGAAGATTGCAGGACAGAGACTACTTCATGTGTATACATTCATGTCAGGTGTATTTAAAGATCAGGAATGTATTATAATTAATCTTTTCCACGCAGAGCAGGCTAATTTTAATTACTTTCTCTCCTGACAGTTCACTTTTTGATCCTGTTTGTTTGTGAAATTCTTTCGGTGGTAATTTCAATTGCCTTACTTTATCGATCAAAACAAATTGGTGAGTAGCTGAGATATTCGAACCAAATAAAACCTTGTCAAACATTAGACTCCTTACTATTTCCATTTGGACTGGAGGGAAACCTGAACGTTCCCCACATGAACACAGAAAAAGTCTTCGCCTCCTGAAATATCAGTTTTTATTACATCAGGGATGGTTGTGTGGAATGGATTCCCATCAGGAACTTTGTGCAAGATTTCTGCTTTGCACTACTTTCCCATTTAGGGTTTGTTTATTATTGATACCTCTACTGTTACAGCTCAATGGGGTCACACATTTGACATCAAGCCCTGCTAGTCCTGGAGTTGGTCAGAAAGGGTAAAGATCTTAAAAAATAGGAGAACTTCCCAATGTACCTGTTGTTTAGACCAAAGTTGACTGTACTTAACAAGAATTACTATTTGTTACAAATAAACAGATTCCAACTACAATTCCGATTATAAACTGTCAACACAACAGGTTAAAACTCTAACCTCTTTATCAAGTTCATTCTCGACTTACACTTAGATAGACACAAAATATTTTAAAAACATGGATGATATGGGTGGAGGGAGAGACTGGGGAGCAGGTCAACGACCCCTGTCCTCAAGGTTTGCTGAACTGATCCTGTAGCTGATCAGACACTGCTCCTTGGTTTTCCTTTTCAAATACTTTTACTTTGTTGAAGAAAGCATTTCGTGACTGGTTCATATTGTGTAAAGGTCTCTAACTTGTTAATTAAAAGTCACAGCTCATGGCAACAAATACGAAAATAAAATGGCTCCCTTCAGGGTAGGGATGGCTTTTACTCCAGACCTCCCCTTCACCCTCTAGCGTTCACACCCACAAGCTGTTCAGCTCCCTGGGAGGAAATTGCATCATTGTTGGCAAGCAGCAACTGGTCAACAACATCAACAACTCGTCACATGTCCACAGGCTAAGTCAGCTGCAGCTCCATTTGTATCAGCATCCAGGATCCAGCTCAGCTCTCACTCAAGGGGCTTTCAACTGCTTCACCAAGCAACTGTGTTAACCATGGTAAAAACCAGGACTGCAGATGCTGGAAACCAGAGTCTACATCAGAGTGCTGCTGGAAAAGCACAGCAGGTCAGGCAGCATCCGAGGAGCAGGAACATTGATGTTTCGGGCAAAAGCCCTTCATCAGGAATAGAGGCAGGGTGCCTGCAGAGTGGAGAGATAAATGGAGAGAGATGATATTCTCCAGCTGTGTAAACAATGCTCAAAAGGATGGTCCGGTTACTTGTTTTTAAAAATGCAGCAATCCTTGATTTTCAAAATTGTTATTTTCCCGTTTCACTCCACAATCAAAAGTACAGAAAAACAAAAAAGATAGACTTTACACTATCATCTGCAGATTGTCATATTGTCCATTTGGTTTATGTTTAATATTCATGTCTCTGTTGTACATTAAGTCCCCGTGTCAACTAGATTTGATATTTATCATTACACACAGATGAACTGATACTTATATCTTTATATGCTGCATGTGTACAGACTCTTTAAACATAGATTTTGATATAAAATCATAGAACCCCTACAGTGTGGAAACAGGCCATTTGGCCTAACAAACCCACACCAACTCATTCACCTATCCTATTGCACTAAATTTCCCCTAACACATCTAACCTGAAAATCCCTGAACACTATGGGCAATTTAGCATGGTCAATTCACCTAACCCGCACGTCTTTGGTCTGTGGGAGGAAACCCAACAGACACAGGGAGAACGTGCAAACTCCACGAGGACAAGTTGCCCAAGACTAGTATCGAACCCGGGTCCCTGGCGCTGTGAGGCAGCAGTGCTAACCACTGAGCCACCCTAAATTATTTGTTCTGATTTATATGTGACATTAACTCTCACAATGTGCTGATAAGGACCAACTATCTGGAGTTCAGGAAGAAATGATATTTTATATAATGTTATCTTTCTCTCTCGGTGTTCCTGCTATCATTTTTATTCTGTTTGTTCCCAGCTACAAAGTGTGAATATCAGCACAAACGTTTAATTATAAGGAGCTTACTAGTTGTGCTGATCTACGTATTTCCTGTGTTTGTATTTATTCTCTTCTACATCATGCACTGTAAGTAAAACATTGTAGTGAAGCTCATGAATTGGAAATTGGGAATTTATTATTCTGGCTGCATTCGTTGTTAAAATTCTGACTTGTGCATAGCCTTTATTGCAAGAAGTTAAACTGCTCAGATGGGAAGCTCAGTCTTGGAGTATATTTAAGATAAAGATCGATAGATTTCTAATTATCAGTGGCACACAGGGTGGATAAAAGGCACTGATCAACCATTTTCATATTGCAATGTGAGGCTTGACTGGTTGAATTGCCTCTTCCTAATCCTGTTCTGAACATATCAATAATTAGACACAATCACGAATACCAATGTTGCTCAATTCATCAAGTCAACCCCATTGCTCAATATGTGCTAACAACCTGCGTGTTAAGCCTTTATCTGTTTTTGATGTGATGGTTGCAACTTTTCTGTGATCATACTGAAAGAGTTGAAAACCAATTTGGTTATTAAAAGTGCATGGAAGAATACTAGACTCTTAAAATTAAATCCATCTCTATCTCTGCAGTTCTAGAAGTGGAAATGTATCGGCAAATGAAAGCATTCAAACGAATAAATCGACATCGTATCAGGTCAAAGTAGCATTGTAGATCCTACAAGGTATAGTTGACGAGAAAAGAATAAAACAATCTGATGTACTACAATTCACAGAGGTAAATTGTATTGTGCAGTACCGTAAGGTAATGATGGAAACATATATAATTACAAAAGGCATGGGGAGGATGGATTGTCAGAGCCTCTATCTCAGGATGGAAATGTCAAATAGTAGCCAGTAGAGATTTAAAATGAGAGGGGAATGTTTAAAGGGGATGTACAAGGAAAGGTTGTTCACACACAGGGTGGTAGGTACGTGGGGCCCACATCCAGGGAGGCGCTGGGACAACCAGATACGTCAGCAATGTTCAACAGGCATTTAGACAAACACATGCATGGTCAGGAAATACACAGATATGGACCACAAGTGGGCAGATGGAGTTCATTTTAAAATGGCACCAGGGCCAATACAGATTTTGTGGGCCAAAGGGCCTGTTTCTTAAATGTACTGTTCTAACTTCGACATTGTAATGTTACAGGCAATGTATCCAACCATACAGAGAACCACAGGGTAATGTTACACACACACACACATACACACACACACACAGAGTGAAACACGGTAATGTTACACACACACACACAGTGAAACACAGGGTAATGTTACACATACACACAGAGTGAAACACGGTAATGTTACACACACACACACAGTGAAACACAGGGTAATGTTACACACACACACACATACACACAGAGTGAAACACGGTAATGTTACACACACACACAGTGAAACACAGGGTAATGTTACACACGCATACACATACACACACAGAGTGAAACACGGTAATGTTACACACACACACAGTGAAACACAGGGTAATGTTACACACACACACAGTGAAACATAGGGTAATGTTACACACACACACAGTGAAACACAGGGTAATGTTACACACGCATACACATACACACACAGAGTGAAACACGGTAATGTTACACACACACACACAGTGAAACACAGGGTAATGTTACACACGCATACACATACACACACAGAGTGAAACACGGTAATGTTACACACACACACACAGTGAAACATAGGGTAATGTTACACACACACACACAGAGTGAAACACAGGGTAATGTTACACACACACACAGAGTGAAACATAGGGTAATGTTACACACACACACAGAGTGAAACACAGGGTAATGTTACACACACACACAGTGAAACATAGGGTAATGTTACACACACACACAGAGTGAAACATAGGGTAATGTTACACACACACATAGTGAAACACAGGGTAATGTTACACACACACACACAGTGAAACACAGGGTAATGTTACACACACACATAGTGAAACACAGGGTAATGTTACACACACACACAGTGAAACATAGGGTAATGTTACACACACACACAGAGTGAAACATAGGGTAATGTTACACACACACATAGTGAAACACAGGGTAATGTTACACACACACACAGAGTGAAACATAGGGTAATGTTACACACACACAGAGTGAAACACGGTAATGTTACACACACACACAGAGTGAAACATAGGGTAATGTTACACACACACACACACACACAGAGTGAAACACGGTAATGTTACACACACACACACAGTGAAACACAGGGTAATGTTACACACACACACAGAGTGAAACACGGTAATGTTACACACACACAGTGAAACATAGGGTAATGTTACACACACACACATAGTGAAACACAGGGTAATGTTACACACACACACACAGAGTGAAACACAGGGTAATGTTACACACACACACACACACACACAGAGTGAAACATAGGGTAATGTTACACACACACAGAGTGAAACATAGGGTAATGTTACACACACACACACAGAGTGAAACACAGGGTAATGTTACACACACACACACACAGAGTGAAACACAGGGTAATGTTACACACACACACACACAGAGTGAAACACAGGGTAATGTTACACACACACACAGAGTGAAACACGGTAATGTTACACACACACACAGAGTGAAACACAGGGTAATGTTACACACACACACACACAGAGTGAAACACAGGGTAACGTTACACACACACACACAGAGTGAAACACAGGGTAATGTTACACACACACACAGAGTGAAACACGGTAATGTTACACACACACACAGAGTGAAACACAGGGTAATGTTACACACACACACACACAGAGTGAAACACAGGGTAACGTTACACACACACACACAGAGTGAAACATAGGGTAATGTTACACACACACACAGAGTGAAACACAGGGTAATGTTACACACACACACAGAGTGAAACACAGGGTAATGTTACAAACACACACACAGAGTGAAACATAGGGTAATGTTACACACACACAGAGTGAAACTCAGGGTAATGTTACAAACACACACACAGTGAAACACGGTAATGTTACACACACACACACAGAGTGAAACATAGGGTAATGTTACACACACACAGAGTGAAACACGGTAATGTTACACACACACACACACAGAGTGAAACATAGGGTAATGTTACACACACACACACAGTGAAACACAGGGTAATGTTACACACACACAGAGTGAAACACAGGGTAATGTTACAAACACACACACAGTGAAACACAGGGTAATGTTACACATACACACAGAGTGAAACATAGGGTAATGTTACACACACACACAGAGTGAAACATAGGGTAATGTTACACACACACACAGAGTGAAACATAGGGTAATGTTACACATACACACAGAGTGAAACATAGGGTAATGTTACACACACACACACACAGTGAAACACAGGGTAATGTTACACATACACACAGAGTGAAACACGGTAATGTTACACACACACACAGTGAAACACAGGGTAATGTTACACACGCATACACATACACACAGAGTGAAACACGGTAATGTTACACACACACACACACACAGTGAAACACAGGGTAATGTTACACACGCATACACATACACACACAGAGTGAAACACGGTAATGTTACACACACACACAGTGAAACACAGGGTAATGTTACACACGCATACACATACACACACAGAGTGAAACACGGTAATGTTACACACACACACAGTGAAACATAGGGTAATGTTACACACACACACACAGAGTGAAACACAGGGTAATGTTACACACACACACACACACACAGAGTGAAACATAGGGTAATGTTACACACACACACAGAGTGAAACATAGGGTAATGTTACACACACACATAGTGAAACACAGGGTAATGTTACACACACACACAGAGTGAAACATAGGGTAATGTTACAAACACACACAGAGTGAAACACGGTAATGTTACACACACACACAGAGTGAAACACGGTAATGTTACACACACACACACAGAGTGAAACATAGGGTAATGTTACACACACACACATAGTGAAACACAGGGTAATGTTTTACACAGACACACAGAGTGAAACATAGGGTAATGTTACACACACACAGAGTGAAACATAGGGTAATGTTACACACACACACAGAGTGAAACACAGGGTAATGTTACACACACACACAGAGTGAAACACAGGGTAATGTTACACACACACACACACAGAGTGAAACAGAGGGTAATGTTACACACACACACACACACAGAGTGAAACATAGGGTAATGTTACACACACACAGAGTGAAACACAGGGTAATGTTACAAACACACACACACAGTGAAACATAGGGTAATGTTACACACACACAGAGTGAAACTCAGGGTAATGTTACAAACACACACACAGTGAAACACGGTAATGTTACACACACACACACAGAGTGAAACATAGGGTAATGTTACACACACACACACAGTGAAACATAGGGTAATGTTACACACACACACAGAGTGAAACATAGGGTAATGTTACACACACACACAGAGTGAAACACAGGGTAATGTTACACACACACAGAGTGAAACACAGGGTAATGTTACAAACACACACACAGAGTGAAACATAGGGTAATGTTACACACACACAGAGTGAAACTCAGGGTAATGTTACAAACACACACACAGTGAAACACGGTAATGTTACACACACACACACAGAGTGAAACATAGGGTAATGTTACACACACACACAGAGTGAAACATAGGGTAATGTTACACACACACACAGAGTGAAACATAGGGTAATGTTACACACACACACAGAGTGAAACATAGGGTAATGTTACACACACACACAGAGTGAAACATAGGGTAATGTTACACACACACACAGTGAAACACAGGGTAATGTTACACATACACACAGAGTGAAACATAGGGTAATGTTACACACACACACACAGTGAAACACAGGGTAATGTTACACACGCATACACATACACACAGAGTGAAACACGGTAATGTTACACACACACACAGTGAAACATAGGGTAATGTTACACACACACACACACACACAGTGAAACACAGGGTAATGTTACACACACACACACACACACACACAGAGTGAAACATAGGGTAATGTTACACACACACAGAGTGAAACACAGGGTAATGTTACACACACACACAGAGTAAAACATAGGGTAATGTTACACACACACACAGAGTGAAACACAGGGTAATGTTACACACACACATAGTGAAACACTGGGTATTGTTACACACACACACAGTGAAACACAGGGTAATGTTACACACACACACAGAGTGAAACACAGGGTAATGTTACACACACATATAGTGAAACACAGGGTAATGTTACACACACACACACACACACACACAGAGTGAAACATAGGGTAATGTTACACACACACAGAGTGAAACACAGGGTAATGTTACACACACACACAGAGTGAAACATAGGGTAATGTTACAAACACACACAGAGTGAAACATGGTAATGTTACACACACACACACAGAGTGAAACATAGGGTAATGTTACACACACACACAGAGTGAAACACGGTAATGTTACACACACACACAGAGTGAAACACAGGGTAATGTTACACACACACACACACAGTGAAACACAGGGTAATGTTACACACACACACAGAGTGAAACACAGGGTAATGTTACACACACACACAGTGAAACATAGGGTAATGTTACACACACACACACAGTGAAACACAGGGTAATGTTACACACACACACAGAGTGAAACATAGGGTAATGTTACAAACACACACAGAGTGAAACACGGTAATGTTACACACACACACACAGAGTGAAACATAGGGTAATGTTACACACACACACATAGTGAAACACAGGGTAATGTTACACACACACACAGAGTGAAACACAGGGTAATGTTACACACACACACAGTGAAACATAGGGTAATGTTACACACACACACACAGTGAAACATAGGGTAATGTTACACACACACACAGAGTGAAACACAGGGTAATGTTACACACACACACAGAGTGAAACATAGGGTAATGTTACACACACACACACAGTGAAACACAGGGTAATGTTACACACACACAGAGTGAAACACAGGGTAATGTTACACACACACACAGAGTGAAACATAGGGTAATGTTACACACACACACAGAGTGAAACTCAGGGTAATGTTACAAACACACACAGAGTGAAACACGGTAATGTTACACACACACACAGAGTGAAACACGGTAATGTTACACACACACACAGAGTGAAACATAGGGTAATGTTACACACACACACATAGTGAAACACAGGGTAATGTTACACACACACACAGAGTGAAACACAGGGTAATGTTTTACACACACACACAGAGTGAAACATAGGGTAATGTTACACACACACAGAGTGAAACACAGGGTAATGTTACACACACACACACAGAGTGAAACATAGGGTAATGTTACACACACACAGAGTGAAACACAGGGTAATGTTACAAACACACACACAGAGTGAAACATAGGGTAATGTTACACACACACAGAGTGAAACACAGGGTAATGTTACAAACACACACACAGTGAAACACGTTACTGTTACACACACACACACAGAGTGAAACTCAGGGTAATGTTACACACACACACAGAGTGAAACACAGGGTAATGTTACACACACACAGAGTGAAACATAGGGTAATGTTACACACGCACACATAGTGAAACACAGGGTAATGTTACACACACACACAGAGTGAAACATAGGGTAATGTTACACGCACACACAGAGTGAAACATAGGGTAATGTTACACACGCACACATAGTGAAACACAGGGTAATGTTACACACACACACAGAGTGAAACATAGGGTAATGTTACACACACACACAGAGTGAAACTCAGGGTAATGTTACACACACACACAGAGTGAAACACAGGGTAATGTTCCAAACACACAGAGTGAAACACGGTAATGTTACACACACACACAGAGTGAAACTCAGGGTAATGTTACACACACACACACAGAGTGAAATATAGGGTAATGTTACACACACACACACAGAGTGAAATATAGGGTAATGTTACACACACACACAGAGTGAAACATAGGGTAATGTTACACACACACACATAGTGAAACACAGGGTAATGTTACACACACACACAGAGTGAAACATAGGGTAATGTTACACACACACACACACAGTGAAACACAGGGTAATGTTACACATACACACAGAGTGAAACATAGGGTAATGTTACACACACACACACAGAGTGAAACACAGGGTAATGTTACACACACACACAGAGTGAAACATAGGGTAATGTTACACACACACAGAGTGAAACACGGTAATGTTACACACACACACACACAGAGTGAAACATAGGGTAATGTTACACACACACACACAGTGAAACACAGGGTAATGTTACAAACACACACAGAGTGAAACACAGGGTAATGTTACAAACACACACAGAGTGAAACACAGTAATGTTATACACACACACACAGTGAAACACAGGGTAATGTTACACACACACACAGAGTGAAACACAGGGTAATGTTACACACACACAGTGAAACACAGGGTAATGTTACACACACACAGAGTGAAACACGGTAATGTTACACACACACACAGAGTGAAACACGGTAATGTTACACACACACAGTGAAACACAGGGTAATGTTACACACACATACACATACACACAGAGTGAAACACGGTAATGTTACACACACAGTGAAACACAGGGTAATATTACACACACACAGTGAAACACAGGGTAATGTTACACACACACACAGAGTGAAACACAGGGTAATGTTACAAACACACACACAGAGTGAAACATAGGGTAATGTTACACACACACATAGTGAAACACAGGGTAATGTTACAAACACACACAGAGTGAAACATAGGGTAATGTTACACACACACACACACACAGAGTGAAACATAGGGTAATGTTACACACACACACAGAGTGAAACATAGGGTAATGTTACACACACACACAGAGTGAAACACAGGGTAATGTTACAAACACACACAGAGAGTGAAACATAGGGTAATGTTACACACACACAGAGTGAAACACGGTAATGTTACACACACACACAGAGTGAAACACAGGGTAATGTTACACACACACACACACAGAGTGAAACATAGGGTAATGTTACACACACACACATAGTGAAACACAGGGTAATGTTACACACACACACAGAGTGAAACATAGGGTAATGTTACACACACACACACACACAGTGAAACACAGGGTAATGTTACACATATACACAGAGTGAAACATAGGGTAATGTTACACACACACACACACAGAGTGAAACACAGGGTAATGTTACACACACACACAGAGTGAAACATAGGGTAATGTTACACACACACATAGTGAAACACAGGGTAATGTTACACACACACACAGAGTGAAACATAGGGTAATGTTACACACACACACTCAGTGAAACACAGGGTAATGTTACAAACACACACAGAGTGAAACACAGGGTAATGTTACAAACACACACACAGTGAAACACGGTAATGTTACACACACACACAGAGTGAAACACAGGGTAATGTTACACACACACACAGAGTGAAACTCAGGGTAATGTTACAAACACATACAGAGTGAAACACGGTAATGTTACACACACACACAGAGTGAAACACAGGGTAATGTTACACACACACACAGAGTGAAACACAGGGTAATGTTACACACACACAGTGAAACACAGGGTAATGTTACACACACACACAGAGTGAAACACGGTAATGTTACACACACACACACAGAGTGAAACACAGGGTAATGTTACACACACACACAGAGTGAAACTCAGGGTAATGTTACAAACACACACAGAGTGAAACACGGTAATGTTACACACACACAGAGTGAAACATAGGGTAATGTTACACACACACACACAGTGAAACACAGGGTAATGTTACACACACACACAGAGTGAAACACAGGATAATGTTACACACACACAGTGAAACACAGGGTAATGTTACACACACACACAGAGTGAAACACGGTAATGTTACACACACACACAGAGTGAAACACGGTAATGTTACACACACACAGTGAAACACAGGGTAATGTTACACACGCATACACACACACACAGAGTGAAACACAGGGTAATGTTACAAACACAGAGTGAAACACAGGGTAATGTTACACACACACACAGAGTGAAACACAGGGTAATGTTACACACACAGAGTGAAACACAGGGTAATGTTACACACACACACAGAGTGAAACACAGGGTAATGTTACACACACAGAGTGAAACACAGGGTAATGTTACACACACACACAGAGTGAAACACAGGGTAATGTTACACACACAGAGTGAAACACAGGGTAATGTTACACACACACACAGAGTGAAACATAGGATAATGTTACATGCACACATAGTGAAACACAGGGTAATGTTACACACACACACAGAGTGAAACATAGGGTAATGTTACACACACACACAGAGTGAAACATAGGGTAATGTTACACACACACAGAGTGAAACACAGGGTAATGTTACACACACACACAGAGTGAAACACAGGGTAATGTTACAAACACACACACAGAGTGAAACATAGGGTAATGTTACACACAGAGTGAAACACAGGGTAATGTTACACACACACACAGAGTGAAACATAGGGTAATGTTACACACACACACACACAGTGAAACACAGGGTAATGTTACACATACACACAGAGTGAAACATAGGGTAATGTTACACACATACACACAGAGTGAAACATAGGGTAATGTTACACACACACACACAGAGTGAAACACAGGGTAATGTTACACACACACACAGAGTGAAACATAGGGTAATGTTACACACACACACATAGTGAAACACAGGGTAATGTTACACACACACACACAGAGTGAAATATAGGGTAATGTTACACACACACACACACAGTGAAATATAGGGTAATGTTACACACACACACAGAGTGAAACATAGGATAATGTTACATGCACACATAGTGAAACACAGGGTAATGTTACACACACACACAGAGTGAAACATAGGGTAATGTTACACACACACACAGAGTGAAACATAGGGTAATGTTACACACACACAGAGTGAAACACAGGGTAATGTTACACACACACACAGAGTGAAACACAGGGTAATGTTACAAACACACACACAGAGTGAAACATAGGGTAATGTTACACACAGAGTGAAACACAGGGTAATGTTACACACACACACAGAGTGAAACATAGGGTAATGTTACACACACACACACACAGTGAAACACAGGGTAATGTTACACATACACACAGAGTGAAACATAGGGTAATGTTACACACATACACACAGAGTGAAACATAGGGTAATGTTACACACACACACACAGAGTGAAACACAGGGTAATGTTACACACACACACAGAGTGAAACATAGGGTAATGTTACACACACACACATAGTGAAACACAGGGTAATGTTACACACACACACACAGAGTGAAATATAGGGTAATGTTACACACACACACACACAGTGAAATATAGGGTAATGTTACACACACACACAGAGTGAAACATAGGGTAATGTTACACACACACACATAGTGAAACACAGGGTAATGTTACACACACACACAGAGTGAAACATAGGGTAATGTTACACACACACACACACAGTGAAACACAGGGTAATGTTACACATACACACAGAGTGAAACATAGGGTAATGTTACACACACACACACAGAGTGAAACACAGGGTAATGTTACACACACACACAGAGTGAAACATAGGGTAATGTTACACACACACAGAGTGAAACACGGTAATGTTACACACACACACACACAGAGTGAAACATAGGGTAATGTTACACACACACACACAGTGAAACACAGGGTAATGTTACAAACACACACAGAGTGAAACACAGGGTAATGTTACAAACACACACAGAGTGAAACACAGTAATGTTATACACACACACACAGTGAAACACAGGGTAATGTTACACACACACACAGAGTGAAACACAGGGTAATGTTACACACACACAGTGAAACACAGGGTAATGTTACACACAC
Organism: Chiloscyllium plagiosum; assembly: GCF_037043375.1. Lineage (NCBI taxonomy): Eukaryota > Metazoa > Chordata > Chondrichthyes > Orectolobiformes > Hemiscylliidae > Chiloscyllium > Chiloscyllium plagiosum. Next base: position 4,848,858 of record NW_028270173.1, on the reverse strand, counting down.
ACAGAGTGAAACACGGTAATGTTACACACACACACAGAGTGAAACACGGTAATGTTACACACACACAGTGAAACACAGGGTAATGTTACACACACATACACATACACACAGAGTGAAACACGGTAATGTTACACACACAGTGAAACACAGGGTAATGTTACACACACACAGTGAAACACAGGGTAATGTTACACACACACACAGAGTGAAACACAGGGTAATGTTACAAACACACACACAGAGTGAAACATAGGGTAATGTTACACACACACAGAGTGAAACACAGGGTAATGTTACAAACACACACAGAGTGAAACATAGGGTAATGTTACACACACACACACACACAGAGTGAAACATAGGGTAATGTTACACACACACACAGAGTGAAACATAGGGTAATGTTACACACACACACAGAGTGAAACACAGGGTAATGTTACAAACACACACAGAGAGTGAAACATAGGGTAATGTTACACACACACAGAGTGAAACACGGTAATGTTACACACACACACAGAGTGAAACACAGGGTAATGTTACACACACACACACACACAGAGTGAAACATAGGGTAATGTTACACACACACACATAGTGAAACACAGGGTAATGTTACACACACACACAGAGTGAAACATAGGGTAATGTTACACACACACACACACACAGTGAAACACAGGGTAATGTTACACATACACACAGAGTGAAACATAGGGTAATGTTACACACACACACACACAGAGTGAAACACAGGGTAATGTTACACACACACACAGAGTGAAACATAGGGTAATGTTACACACACACATAGTGAAACACAGGGTAATGTTACACACACACACAGAGTGAAACATAGGGTAATGTTACACACACACACTCAGTGAAACACAGGGTAATGTTACAAACACACACAGAGTGAAACACAGGGTAATGTTACAAACACACACACAGTGAAACACGGTAATGTTACACACACACACAGAGTGAAACACAGGGTAATGTTACACACACACACAGAGTGAAACTCAGGGTAATGTTACAAACACATACAGAGTGAAACACGGTAATGTTACACACACACACAGAGTGAAACACAGGGTAATGTTACACACACACACAGAGTGAAACACAGGGTAATGTTACACACACACAGTGAAACACAGGGTAATGTTACACACACACACAGAGTGAAACACGGTAATGTTACACACACACACACAGAGTGAAACACAGGGTAATGTTACACACACACACAGAGTGAAACTCAGGGTAATGTTACAAACACACACAGAGTGAAACACGGTAATGTTACACACACACAGAGTGAAACATAGGGTAATGTTACACACACACACACAGTGAAACACAGGGTAATGTTACACACACACACAGAGTGAAACACAGGATAATGTTACACACACACAGTGAAACACAGGGTAATGTTACACACACACACAGAGTGAAACACGGTAATGTTACACACACACACAGAGTGAAACACGGTAATGTTACACACACACAGTGAAACACAGGGTAATGTTACACACGCATACACATACACACAGAGTGAAACACGGTAATGTTACACACACACACAGAGTGAAACATGGTAATGTTACACACACACACACACAGCATGAAACATAGGGTAATGTTACACACACACACAGAGTGAAACACAGGGTAATGTTACAAACACACACAGAGTGAAACACAGGGTAATGTTACAAACACACAGAGTGAAACACAGGGTAATGTTACAAACACACACAGAGTGAAACATAGGGTAATGTTACACACACACACACAGAGTGAAACATAGGGTAATGTTACACACACACACAGAGTGAAACACGGTAATGTTACACACACACACACACAGAGTGAAACACAGGGTAATGTTACACACACACACACAGTGAAACACAGGGTAATGTTACAAACACACACAGAGTGAAACACAGGGTAATGTTACAAACACACACAGAGTGAAACACGGTAATGTTACACACACACAGAGTGAAACACAGGGTAATGTTACACACACACACAGAGTGAAACTCAGGGTAATGTTACACACACACACAGAGTGAAACACAGGGTAATGTTACACACACACACAGAGTGAAACACAGGGTTATGTTACACACACACAGAGTGAAACATAGGGTAATGTTACACACACACACAGAGTGAAACACAGGGTAATGTTACACACACACACAGAGTGAAACACAGGGTAATGTTACAAACACACAGAGTGAAACACAGGGTAATGTTACAAACACACACAGAGTGAAACATAGGGTAATGTTACACACACACACACAGAGTGAAACACGGTAATGTTACACACACACACACACAGAGTGAAACACAGGGTAATGTTACACACACACACACAGAGTGAAACATAGGGTAATGTTACACACACACACACAGAGTGAAACACGGTAATGTTACACACACACACACACAGAGTGAAACACAGGGTAATGTTACAAACACACAGAGTGAAACATAGGGTAATGTTACACACACACACAGAGTGAAACACAGGGTAATGTTACACACACACACAGAGTGAAACACAGGGTAATGTTACACACACAGAGTGAAACACAGGGTAATGTTACACACACACACAGAGTGAAACACAGGGTAATGTTACACACACAGAGTGAAACACAGGGTAATGTTACACACACACACAGAGTGAAACACAGGGTAATGTTACACACACATAGTGAAACACAGGGTAATGTTACACACACACACAGAGTGAAACATAGGGTAATGTTACACACACACACAGAGTGAAACATAGGGTAATGTTACACACACACAGAGTGAAACACAGGGTAATGTTACACACACACACAGAGTGAAACACAGGGTAATGTTACAAACACACACACAGAGTGAAACATAGGGTAATGTTACACACAGAGTGAAACACAGGGTAATGTTACACACACACACAGAGTGAAACATAGGGTAATGTTACACACACACATAGTGAAACACAGGGTAATGTTACACACAGAGTGAAACACCGGGTAATGTTACACACACACACAGAGTGAAACATAGGGTAATGTTACAAACACACACACAGAGTGAAACATAGGGTAATGTTACACACAGAGTGAAACACAGGGTAATGTCACACACACACACAGAGTGAAACACAGGGTAATGTCACACACACACACAGAGTGAAACATAGGGTAATGTTACACACACACAGAGTGAAACACAGGGTAATGTTACACACACACAGAGTGAAACATAGGGTAATGTTACACACACACACAGAGTGAAACACAGGGTAATGTTACACACACACACAGAGTGAAACACAGGGTAATGTTACAAACACACACAGAGTGAAACACAGGGTAATGTTACAAACACACACACAGAGTGAAACATAGGGTAATGTTACACACAGAGTGAAACACAGGGTAATGTTACACACAGAGTGAAACACAGGGTAATGTTACACACAGAGTGAAACATAGGGTAATGTTACACACACACACAGAGTGAAACATAGGGTAATGTTACACACACACACAGAGTGAAACACAGGGTAATGTTACACACAGAGTGAAACATAGGGTAATGTTACACACACACACAGAGTGAAACACAGGGTAATGTTACACACACACACAGAGTGAAACACAGGGTAATGTTACACACACACACAGAGTGAAACACAGGGTAATGTTACACACAGAGTGAAACACAGGGTAATGTTACACACACACACAGAGTGAAACACAGGGTAATGTTACACACACACACACAGAGTGAAACACAGGGTAATGTTACACACACACAGAGTGAAACACAGGGTAATGTTACAAACACACACACAGAGTGAAACATAGGGTAATGTTACACACAGAGTGAAACACAGGGTAATGTTACACACACACACAGAGTGAAACATAGGGTAATGTTACACACACACACACAGAGTGAAACACAGGGTAATGTCACACACACACAGAGTGAAACATAGGGTAATGTTACACACACACAGTGAAACACCCTCCCCTCCCCCTCTCACTCCCCTCCCCCTCCTTCCCCATTCCCCTCCTCCTCCCCCCCTCCCCCCTCCCCTCTCTCTGTCCCCCCCTCCCCCCCTCTCTCCCCCTCCCCACTCTCTCTCCCCCCCTCCCCCCTCTCTCTCCCCCCCTCCCCCCTCTCTCTCCCCCCTCTCTCTCCCCCCTCTCTCTCCCACCCTCCCCCCGTCTCTCTCCCCCCTCTCTCTCCCACCCTCCCCCCGTCTCTCCCCCCCTCTCTCTCCCCCCCTCCCCTCCTCTCTCCCCCCCCTCTCTCCCCCCCTCCCCCCTCTCTCTCCCCCCCTCCCCTCTCTCTCTCCCCCCTCCCCCCTCTCTCTCCCCTCTCTCCCCCCTCCCCCCCTCTCTCCCCCCCTCTCTCCCCCCTCCCTCTCCCCCCTCCCCCCTCTCTCTCCCCCCTCCCTCCCCCCCTCCCTCCCTCTCTCTCCCCCCCTCCCTCCCCCCCTCCCTCCCTCTCTCTCCCCCCCTCCCTCCCTCTCTCTCCCCCTCCCCCCTCTCTCTCCCTCTCCCCCCCCTCTCTCTCCCCCCCTCCCCCCCTCTCTCTCCCCCCTCCCTCTCTCGCTCCCCCCTCCCTCTCTCGCCCCCTCCCCCCTCTCTCTCCCCCTCCCCCCCCTCTCTCTCCCCCCCCTCTCTCTCCCCCCCCTCTCTCTCCCCCCCTCTCTCTCCCCCCCTCTCTCCCCCCTCTCTCTCCCCCCCCTCTCTCCCCCCCTCTCTCCCCCCCTCTCTCTCCCCCCCTCTCTCTCCCCCCCTCTCTCTCCCCCCCTCTCTCCCCCCCTCCCCCCTCTCCCCCCCTCTCTCCCCCCCTCCCCCCTCTCTCCCCCCCTCCCCCCTCTCTCTCCCCCCCCCCTCTCTCTCCCCCCCTCCCCCCCTCCCCCCTCTCCCCCCCTCTCCCCCTCCCCCCCTCCCCCCTCTCCCCCCTCTCTCCCCCCCTCCCCCCTCTCTCTCCCCCCTCCCCCCTCTCTCTCCCCCCCTCCCCCCCTCACCCCTCTCCCCCCCTCTCTCCCCCCCTCCCCCCTCTCTCTCCCCCCCTCCCCCCTCTCCCCCCCTCTCTCCCCCCCTCCCCCCTCTCTCTCCCCCCTCCCCCCTCTCTCTCCCCCCCTACCCCCCTCCCCCCCTCTCTCTCCCCCCCTCTCTCTCCCCCTCCCCCCCTCTCTCGCCCCCCTCTCCCCCTCTCTCGCCCCCTCTCTCTCCCCCTCTCTCCCTCCCTCTCTCTCCCCCTCCCCCCCACTCCCCCCCACTCTCTCCCCCCTCTCTCTCCCCCCCACTCTCTCCCCCTCCCCCCCACTCTCTCTGCACCCCCTCTCTCTGCCCCCCTTGCCCACCCTCTCTGCCCCTTCCCCCCTCTCTCTGCCCCTTCCCCCCTCTCTGCCCCTCCCCCCGCTCTCTCTGCCCCTCCCCCCTCACTCTGCCCCTCCCCCCTCTCTCTGCCCCTCCCACACTCTCTGCCCCTCCCCCCTCTCTGCCCCTCCCTCCTCTCTGCCCCTCCCCCCACTCTCTCCCCTCTCCCCTCTCTCTCCCCCTCCCCCCCCTCTCTCCCCCTCCCCCCCTCTCTCTCCCCCTCCCCCCCACTCTCCCCCTCCCCCCCTCTCTCCCCCTCCCCCCCTCTCTCCCCCCCCTCTCTCCCCCTCCTCTCTCCCCTTCCCCCCCTCTCTCTGCCCCTTTCCCCCTCTCTCTCCCCCTCCCCTCTCTCTCCCCCTCCCCTCCCTCTCTCTCCCCCTCCCCTCCCTCTCTCTCCCCCCCTCCCCTCCCTCTCTCTCCCCCTCCCCCTTCTCTCTCCCCCCCTCCCCTCCCTCTCTCTCCCCCTCCCCCCTCTCTCTCCCCCTCCCCTCCCTCTCTCTCCCCCTCCCCTCCCTCTCTCCCCTCCCCTCCCTCTCTCTCCCCCTCCCCTCCCTCTCTCTCCCCCTCCCCTCCCTCTCTCTCCCCCTCCCCTCCCTCTCTCTCCCCCCTCCCCCCCTCTCTCCCCCTCCCCCCCTCTCTCTCCCCCTCCCCCCCTCTCTCTCCCCCTCCCCCCCTCTCTCCCCCCTCCCCCCCTCTCTCCCCCTCCCCCCTCTCTCTCCCCCTCCCCCCCACTCTCCCCCTCCCCCCCTCTCTCCCCCTCCCCCCCTCTCTCCCCCCTCCCCCCTCTCTCCCCCCCTCTCTCCCCCTCCTCTCTCCCCTTCCCCCCCTCTCTCTGCCCCTTTCCCCCTCTCTCTGCCCCTTTCCCCCTCTCTCTCCCCCTCCCCTCTCTCTCCCCCTCCCCTCCCTCTCTCTCCCCCTCCCCTCCCTCTCTCTCCCCCTCCCCTCCCTCTCTCTCCCCCCCTCCCCTCCCTCTCTCTCCCCCTCCCCCCTCTCTCTCCCCCCCTCCCCTCCCTCTCTCTCCCCCTCCCCCCTCTCTCTCCCCCTCCCCCTTCTCTCTCCCCCTCCCCTCCCTCTCTCTCCCCCCCCCTCCCCTCCCTCTCTCCCCTCCCCTCCCTCTCTCTCCCCCTCCCCTCCCTCTCTCTCCCCCTCCCCCCCCTCTCTCTCCCCCTCCCCCCCCTCTCTCTCCCCCTCCCCCCCTCTCTCTCCCCCTCCCCCCCTCTCTCTCCCCCTCCCCCCCTCTCTCTCCCCCTCCCCTCCCTCTCTCTCCCCCTCCCCTCCCTCTCTCTCCCCCCCTCCCCTCCCTCTCTCTCCCCCTCCCCCTTCTCTCTCCCCCCCTCCCCTCCCTCTCTCTCCCCCTCCCCCTTCTCTCTCCCCCCCTCCCCTCCCTCTCTCTCCCCCTCCCCCCTCTCTCTCCCCCTCCCCCCCCTCTCTCTCCCCCTCCCCTCCCTCTCTCTCCCCCTCCCCTCCCTCTCTCTCCCCCTCCCCTCCCACTCTCTCCCCCTCCCCCCCCTCTCTCTCCCCCTCCCCTCCCTCTCTCTCCCCCTCCCCTCCCACTCTCTCCCCCTCCCCCCCCTCTCTCTCCCCCTCCCCCCCCTCTCTCTCCCCCTCCCCCCCTCTCTCTCCCCCTCCCCCCCTCTCTCTCCCCCTCCCCCCCTCTCTCTCCCCCTCCCCCCCCTCTCTCCCCCCCCTCTCTCCCCCTCCCCCCCTCTCTCTCCCCCTCCCCCCCACTCTCCCCCTCCCCCCCTCTCTCCCCCTCCCCCCCTCTCTCCCCCCCTCTCTCCCCCTCCTCTCTCCCCTTCCCCCCCTCTCTCTGCCCCTTTCCCCCTCTCTCTGCCCCTTTCCCCCTCTCTCTCCCCCTCCCCTCTCTCTCCCCCTCCCCTCCCTCTCTCTCCCCCTCCCCTCCCTCTCTCTCCCCCCCTCCCCTCCCCTCCCTCTCTCTCCCCCTCCCCCCTCTCTCTCCCCCTCTCTCTCCCCCTCCCCCCTCTCTCTCCCCCCCTCCCCTCCCTCTCTCTCCCCCTCCCCCCTCTCTCTCCCCCTCCCCCCTCTCTCTCCCCCCCCCTCTCTCTCCCCCTCCCCCCTCTCTCTCGCCCTCCCCTCCCTCTCTCTCCCCCTCCCCCCCTCTCTCTCCCCCTCCCCCCCTCTCTCTCCCCCTCCCCCCTCTCTCTCTCCCCCTCCCCCCCTCTCTCTCCCCCTCCCCCCCTCTCTCTCCCCCTCCCCCCCCTCTCTCCCCCTCCCCCCCTCTCTTCCCCCTCCCCCCCTCTCTCTCCCCCTCCCCCACACTCTCCCCCTCCCCCCCTCTCTCCCCCTCCCCCCCCTCTCTCCCCCTCCTCTCTCCCCCTCCTCTCTCCCCTTCCCCCCCTCTCTCTGCCCCTTTCCCCCCTCTCTCTGCCCCTTTCCCCCTCTCTCTCCCCCTCCCCTCTCTCTCCCCCTCCCCTCCCTCTCTCTCCCCCCCTCCCCTCCCTCTCTCTCCCCCTCCCCCCCTCTCTCTCCCCCCTCCCCCCTCTCTCTCCCCCCTCCCCCCCTCTCTCTCCCCCTCCCCCCCTCTCTCTCCCCCTCCCCCCCCTCTCTCCCCCTCCCCCCCTCTCTCTCCCCCTCCCCCACACTCTCCCCCTCCCCCCCTCTCTCCCCCTCCCCCCTCTCTCCCCCCCTCTCTCCCCCTCCTCTCTCCCCTTCCCCCCCTCTCTCTGCCCCTTTCCCCCCTCTCTCTGCCCCTTTCCCCCTCTCTCTCCCCCTCCCCTCTCTCTCCCCCTCCCCTCCCTCTCTCTCCCCCCCTCCCCTCCCTCTCTCTCCCCCCTCCCCTCCCTCTCTCTCCCCCTCCCCCCTCTCTCTCCCCCCCTCCCCCCTCTCTCTCCCCCTCCCCCCCCTCTCTCTCCCCCTCCCCCCTCTCTCTCTCCCCCTCCCCCCTCTCTCTCCCCCTCCCCTCCCTCTCTCTCCCCCTCCCCCCTCTCTCTCCCCCTCCCCTCCCTCTCTCTCCCCCTCCCCTCCCTCTCTCTCCCCCTCCCCTCCCTCTCTCTCCCCCTCCCCTCCCTCTCTCTCCCCCCCTCCCCTCCCTCTCTCTCCCCCTCCCCCCCTCTCTCTCCCCCTCCCCCCTCTCTCTCTCCCCCTCCCCCCCTCTCTCTCCCCCTCCCCCCCTCTCTATCCCCCTCCCCCCCCTCTCTCCCCCTCCCCCCCTCTCTCTCCCCCTCCCCCACACTCTCCCCCTCCCCCCCTCTCTCCCCCTCCCCCCCTCTCTCCCCCCCTCTCTCCCCCTCCTCTCTCCCCTTCCCCCCCTCTCTCTGCCCCTTTCCCCCCTCTCTCTGCCCCTTTCCCCCTCTCTCTCCCCCTCCCCTCTCTCTCCCCCTCCCCTCCCTCTCTCTCCCCCCCTCCCCTCCCTCTCTCTCCCCCCCTCCCCTCCCCCTCTCTCCCCCCCTCCCCCCCTCTCTCTCCCCCCCTCCCCCCCTCTCTCCTCCCCCCCTCCCCCCCTCTCTCTCCCCCCTCCCCCCGTCTCTCTCCCCCCTCCCCCCCCTCTCTCTCCCCCCTCCCCCCCTCTCTCTCCCCCCCTCCCCCCCTCCTCCCCCCCCCCTCCCCCCCCTCCCCACCCTCCTCCTCCCCCCCCTCCCCCCCTCCCCCCTCTCTCTGCCCCCCTCCCCCCTCTCTCTCCCCCCTCCCCCCGTCTCTCTCCCACCTCCCCCCCTCTCTCTCCCCCCCTCCCCCCCTCCTCCCCCCCCCTCCCCCCCTCCCCCCCTCCTCCCCCCCCCTCCCCCCCTCCTCCCCCCCCCTCCCCCCCTCCCCACCCTCCTCCTCCCCCCCCTCCCCCCTCTCTCTGCCCCCCTCCCCCCTCTCTCTGCCCCCCTCCCCCCTCTCTCTGCCCCTCCCCCTCTCTCTGCCCCTCCCACGCTCTCTGCCCCTCCCCCCTCTTTCTGCCCCTCCCCTCTCTCTGCCCCTCCCCCCTCTCTGCCCCTCCCCCTCTCTCTGCCCCTCCCCTCTCTCTGCCCCTCCCCCCCTTGCCCCTCCCCCTCTCTCTGCCCCACCCCCCTCTCTCTGCCCCTCCGCCCTCTCTGCCTCTCTGCCCCTTCCCCCTCTCTGCCCCTCCCCCCTCTCTCTCTGCCCCTCCCCCATCTCTCTCCCCCTCCCCCCCTCTCTCTCCCCCTCCCCCCCTCTCTCTCCCCCTCCCCCCTCTCTCTCCCCCTCCCCTCCCTCTCTCTCCCCCTCCCCTCCCTCTCTCTCCCCCTCCCCTCCCTCTCTCTCCCCCTCCCCTCCCTCTCTCTCCCCCTCCCCCCCTCTCTCTCCCCCCCTCCCCCCCTCTCTCTCCCCCCCCCCCCTCCCCCCCTCTCTCTCCCCCCCTCCCCCCCTCTCTCTCCCCCCCTCCCCCCCCTCTCTCTCCCCCCCTCCCCCCCTCTCTCTCCCCCCCTCCCCCCCTCCCCCCTCTCTCTCCCCCCTCCCCCCCTCCCCCTCCCCCCCTCTCTCTCCCCCCCTCCCCCCCTCTCTCTCCCCCCTCCCCCCCTCTCTCTCCCCCCTCCCCCCCTCTCTCTCCCCCCTCCCCCCCTCTCTCTCCCCCCCTCCCCCCTCTCTCTCCCCCCCTCCCCCCTCTCTCTCCCCCCCTCCCCCTTCTCTCTCCCCCCCTCCCCCCTCTCTCTCCCCCCCTCCCCCCTCTCTCTCCCCCCCTCCCCCCTCTCTCTCCCCTCCTCCCCCCTCTCTCTCCCCCCCTCCCCCCTCTCTCTCCCCCCCTCCCCCCTCTCTCCTCCCCCCCTCCCCCCTCTCTCTCCCCCCCTCCCCCCTCTCTCTCCCCCCCTCCCCCCTCTCTCTCCCCCCTCCCTCTCCCCCCTCCCCTCTCCCCCCTCCCCCCTCCCCCCTCCCCCCTCTCTCTCCCCCCTCTCTCTCCCCCCCTCCCCCCTCTCTCTCCCCCTCTCCCCCCTCTCTCTCCCCCCCTCTCTCTCCCCCCCTCCCCCCCCTCTCTCTCCCCCCCTCCACCCCTCTCTCCCCCCCCTCCCCCCTCTCTCCCCCCCCCTCCCCCCCTCTCTCCCCCCCCCCCTCTCTCCCCCCCCCCTCCCCCCCTCTCTCCCCCCCCCTCCCCCCCCCCTCTCCCCCCCCCTCCCCCCCCCTCTCTCCCCCCCTCCCCCCCCCTCTCTCCCCCCCTCCCCCCCCCCTCTCCCCCCCTCCCCCCCCTCTCCCCCCTCCCCCCCCCCCCCTCTCTCCCCCCCTCCCCCCCCCCCCCTCTCTCCCCCCCTCTCTCCCCCCCTCCCCCCCCCCCCTCTCTCCCCCCCTCCCCCCCCCTCTCTCCCCCCCTCCCCCTCTCCCCCCCTCCCCCCCCCTCTCTCCCCCCCCTCCCCCCCCCCTCTCTCCCCCCCTCCCCCCCCCTCTCTCCCCCCCTCCCCCCCCCCCTCTCTCCCCCCTCCCCCCCCTCTCTCCCCCCTCTCTCCCCCCCTCCCCCCCTCTCTCTCCCCCCTCTCCCCCCCTCCCCCCCTCTCTCTCCCCCCCTCCCCCCCTCTCTCTCCCCCCCTCCCCCCCTCTCTCTCCCCCCCTCTCTCTCCCCCCCTCCCCCTCTCTCTGCCCCTCCCCCTCTCTCTGCCCCTCCCCCTCTCTCTGCCCCTCCCACACTCTCTGCCCCTCCCCCCTCTTTCTGCCCCTCCCCCTCTCTCTGCCCCTCCCCTCTCTCTGCCCCTCCCCCCTCTGCCCCTCCCCCCCTCTGCCCCTCCCCCCTTGCCCCTCCCCCTCTCTCTGCCCCACCCCCCTCTCTCTGCCCCTTCCCCCTCTCTGCCCCTCCCCCCCTCTCTGCCCCTCCCTCCCTCTCTGCCCCTCCCTCTCTCTCTGCCCCTCCCCCCTCTCTCTCTGCCCCTCCCCCCTCTCTCTCTGCCCCTCCCCCCTCTCTCTCTGCCCCTCCCCCCTCTCTCTCCCCCTCCCCCCCTCTCTCTCCCCCTCCCCCCTCTCTCCCCCTCCCCCCCTCTCTCTCCCCCTCCCCCCCTCTCTCCCCCTCCCCCCTCTCTTCCCCCCTCTACCCCCCTCTCTCTCCCCCTCCCCCCCGTCTCTCCCCCTCCCCCCCTCTCTCTCCCCCTCCCCCCCTCTCTCCCCCCCTCTCTCCCCCCCTCCCCCCCTCTCTCCCCCCCTCCACCCCTCTCTCCGCCCCTCCCCCCCTCTCTCCCCCTCTCTCTCCCCTTCCCCCCTCTCTCCCCTTCCCCCCCCTCTCTCTCCCCCTCCCCCCTCTCTCCCCTTCCCCCCCCTCTGCCCCTTCCCCTCTCTCTCTGCCCCTCCCCCCACTCTGCCCCCCCCCGCTCTCTGCCCCCCCCCGCTCTCTGCCCCCCCGCTCTCTGCCCCTCCACCCCGCTCTCTGCCCTTCCACCCCGCTCTCTGCCCCTCCCCCCTCTCTCTAACCCTCCCCCCTCTCTCTCCCCCTCCCCCCTCTCTCTCCCCCTCCCCCCCTCTCTCCCCCTCCCCCCTCTCTCCCCCTCCCCCCCTCTCTCCCACTCCCCCCCTCTCTCCCACTCCCCCCCTCTCTCCCACTCCTCTCTCCCCTTCCCCCCTCTCTCTGCCCCTTCCCCCCTCACTCTGCCCCGCCCCCCGCTCTGCCCCGCCCCCCGCTCTGCCCCGCCCCCCGCTCTCTGCCCCCCCCGCTCTCTGCCCCTCCACCCCGCTCTCTGCCCCTCTCCCTCTCCACCTCCCCCCTCTCTCTCTCCTCCTCCCCCCCTCTCTCTCTCCTCCTCCCCCCCCTCTCTCTCCTCCTCCCCCCCCTCTCTCCCCCTCCCCCCCTCTCTCTCTCTCCCCCTCTCTCTCTCCCCCTCCCCCCCTCTCTCTCCCCCTCCCCCCTCTCTCTCCCCCTCCCCCCCTCTCTCTCTCCCCCTCCCCCCCTCTCTCTCTCCCCCTCCCCCCTCTCTCTCTCCCCCTCCCCCCCTCTCTCTCTCCCTCTCCCCCCTCTCTCTCTCCCTCTCCCCCCTCTCTCTCCCCCTCTCTCTCTCCCTCTCCCCCCTCTCTCTCCCCCTCCCCCCTCCCTCTCCCCCTCTCTCTCCCCCCCCTCTCTCTGCCCCTCCCCCTCTCTCCCTCCCTCTCCCTCCCCCTCTCCCCCCTCCCCCCTCTCCCCCCCCCTCTCCCCTCTCTCTGCTCCCCTCTCTCTGCCCCTTCCCCCCCTCTCTGCCCCTTCCCCCCCTCTCTGCCCCTTCCCCCTCTCTCCGCCCCCCTCTCTCCCCGCCCCTCCCCTCCCCCCCTCTCCGCCCCCCTCTCTCCCCGCCCCTCCCCCCCCGCCCCCCTCTCTTTGCCCCTCCCCCCTCTCTCTGCCCCCCCTCTCTCTGCCCCTCCCCCCTCTGTCTGCCCCTCCCCCTCTGTCTGCCCCTCCCCCTCTGTCTGCCCCTCCCTCTCTCCCCCTCCCCCCTCTCTCCCCCTCCCCCCTCTCTCTGCCTCTCTCCCTCCCTCTCTCCCCCCTCCCCCTCTCTCCGCCCCCCTCTCTCCCCGCCCCTCCCCTCCCCCCCCGCCCCCCTCTCTTTGCCCCTCCCCCCTCTCTCTGCCCCCCCTCTCTCTGCCCCTTCCCCCCCTCTCTGCCCCTTCCCCCTCTCTCCGCCCCCCCTCTCTCCCCACCCCCCCTCTCTCCCCGCCCCTCCCCTCCCCCCTCTCTCCGCCCCCCCTCTCTCCCCGCCCCTCCCCTCCCCTCCCCCCCCTCTCTCCCCCTGCCCCCCTCTCTCCCCCTGCCCCCCTCTCTTTGCCCCTCCCCCTCTCTCTGCCCCCCCTCTCTCTGCCCCTCCCCCCCTGCCCCTCCCTCCTCTCTCTCTCCCCCTCCCCCCCTCTCTCTCTCCCCCTCCCCCCCCACGCTCCCCCTCCCCCCTCTCTCTCTCCCCCTCCCCCCCTCTCTCTCCCCCTGCCCCCCCTCTCTCTCCCCCTCCCCCCTCTCTCTCTCCCCCTCCCCCCCTCTCTCTCTCTCCCCCTCCCCCCATCTCTCTCTCCCCTCTCTCTCTCCCCCTCCCCCTCTCTCCCCCTCTCCCCCTCTCTCCCTCTCTCCACCCCTTCCCCCCTCTCTCCGCACCCCCATCTCTCCCCGCCCCTTCCCCCTCTCCCCCCCTCCCCTGCCCCCCCCTCTGTCTGCCTCTCCCCCTCCCCCCCCTCCCCCTGCCCCCCCTCCCCTCCCTCCCCTCCTCCCCCTCCCCTCCCTCCCCTCCCTCCCCCCCTCCCCCCTCCCCCTCCCCCCCTCCCTCCCCCTCCCCCTCCCCCCTCCCCCTCCCCCTCCCCATCCCCCCTCCCCCTCCCCCTCCCCATCCCCCCTCCCCCTCCCCATCCCCCCTCCCCCCTCCCCCTCCCCCCTCCCCCCTCCCCCTCCCCCCTCCCCCCCTCCCCCTCCCCCTCCCCCCTCCCCTCCCCTCCCCCTCCCCCTCCCCTCCCCCTCCCCCTCCCCCTCCCCCTCCCCCTCCCCCTCCCCTCCCCCTCCCCCTCCCCCTCCCCCCCTCCCTCCCCCTCCCCTTCCCCCTCCCCCTCCCCCCCTCCCTCCCCTCCCCTTCCCCCCTCTCCCTCCCCCTCTCCCTCCCCTTCCCCCCTCTCCCTCCCCCTCTCCCTCCCCCTCTCCCTCCCCCTCTCTCTGCCCCTCCCCCCTCTCTCTGCCACTCCCCCCTCTCTCTGCCACTCCCCCCTCTCTCTGCCACTCCCCCCTCTCTCTGCCCATCCCTCTCTACCCCTCCCCCTCTACCCCTCCCCCTCTACCCCTCCCTCTCTGCCCCTCCCCCCTCTCTGCCCCTCCCCCCTCTCTGCCCCTCCCCCTCCCTGCCCCTCCCCTCCCTCTGCCCCTCCCCCTCCCTCTTCCCCTTCCCCCTCTCTCTGCCCCTCCCCTTCCCCCTCTCTCTGCCCTCCCCCTTCCCCTTCCCCCTCTCTCTGCCCCTCTCCCCTCTCTCTGCCCCTCCCCCCTCTCTCTGTCCCTCCCCCTCCCCCCTCTCCCCTCTCTCTCCCCCTCCCCCTCCCCCCTCTCTCTGCCCCTCCCCCTCCCCCCTCTCTCTGCCCCTCCCCTCCCCCCTCTCTCTGCCCCTCCCCCTCCCCCCTCTCTCTGCCCCTCCCCCCTCTCTCTGCCACTCCCCCCTCTCTCTGCCACTCCCCCTCTCTCTGCCACTCCCCCTCTCTCTGCCCCTCCCCCTCTCTCTGCCCCTCCCCTCCTCTCTCTGCCCCTCCCCTCCTCTCTCTGCCCCTCCCCTCCTCTCTCTGCCCCTCCCCTCCTCTCTCTGCCCCTCCCCCTCTCTCTGCCCCGTCCCCCTCTCTCCCCCCTCTCTCCCCCCTCCACCCCTGTCTCCCTCCCTCCCTCTCTCCCCCCTCCCTCTCTCCCCCTCCCCCTCTCTCTCCCCCTCCCCCCCTCTCCC
>NW_028270173.1:4729320-4833624 GCF_037043375.1 Chiloscyllium plagiosum | reverse complement strand
GGAGGGGAATGAGGGGGGGGGAATGGGGGAGGGGAATGAGGGGAGGGGAAGGGGAATGAGGGGAAGGGGAATGAGGGGGAGGGGAAGGGGAATGAGGGGGAGGGGAATGGGGAGGGGAATGAGGGGAGGGGAATGAGGGGGGGGAATGGGGGAGGGGAATGAGGGGAGGGGAGGGGAATGAGGGGGGAATGGGGGAGGGGAATGAGGGGGGAATGGGGGAGGGGAATGAGGGGAGGGGAATGGTGGGAGGGGAATGAGGGGAGGGGAATGGTGGGAGGGGAATGGGGGGAGGGGAATTGGGGAGAGGGGAATGAGGGAGAATGGGGAGAGGGGAATGAGGGAGAATGGGGAGAGGGGAATGAGGGTGAATGGGGGGAGGGGAATGAGGGGGAATGGGGGTAGGGGAATGGGGGTAGGGGAATGAGGGGGAGGGGGAATGGGGGAGGGGAATGAGGGGGAATGGGGGAGGGGAATGAGGGGGAGGGGAATGGGGGGAGGGGAATGGGGGGAGGGGAATGGGGGGAGGGGGAATGGGGGGAGGGGAATGGGGGGAGGGGGAATGGGGGAGGGGAATGGGGGGGGAATGGGGGAAGGGGAATGAGGGGAAGGGGAATGAGGGGAAGGGGAATGAGGGGGAGGGGAATGGGGAGGGGAATGAGGGGGAGGGGAATGAGGGGGGGAATGGGGGAGGGGAATGAGGGGGGAATGAGGGGGAGGGGAATGGGGAGGGGAATGAGGGGGAGGGGAATGAGGGGGGGGAATGGGGGAGGGGAATGAGGGGGGAATGGGGGAGGGGAATGAGGGGGGGGAATGGGGGAGGGGAATGAGGGGGGAATGGGGGAGGGGAATGAGGGGAGGGGAATGGGGGAGGGGAATGAGGGGAGGGAAATGAGGGGAGAGGAATGGGGGAGGGGAATGAGGGGAGGGGAATGAGGGGAGGGGAATGAGGGGAGGGGGGGAGGGGAATGAGGGGAGGGGAATGAGGGGAGGGGAATGGGGAGGGAATGGTGGGAGGGGAATGGTGGGAGGGGAATGAGGGGAGGGGAATGAGGGGAGGGGAATGGGGGAGGGGAAAGAGGGGGAATGGAGGGAGGGGAATTGGGGAGAGGGGAATGAGGGAGAATGGGGAGAGGGGAATGAGGGTGAATGGGGGGAGGGGAATGAGGGGGAATGGGGGTAGGGGAATGGGGGAATAGGGAGAGGGGAATGAGGGGGGAGGGGAATGAGGGGGGAGGGGAATGAGGGGGGAGGGGGAGGGGGAGGGGGAATGAGGGGTGGGAGGGGGAATGGGAGGGGGAGGGGGAATGAGGGGGGGAGGGGGAATGGGAGGGGGAGGGGGAATGAGGGGGGGGAGGGGGAATGAGGGGGAATGTGGGGGGAGGGGGAATGAGGGGGAATCAGGGGAGGGGGAATGGGGGGAGGGGAATGATGGGGAATGGGGGGAGGGGAATGATGGGGAATGGGGGGAGGGGAATGATGGGGAATGGGGGAGGGGGAATGGGGGAGGGGGAATGGGGGGGAGGGGAATGGGGGGGAGGGGAATGGGGGGGGGGAGGGGGGGAATGGGGGGAGGGGAATGGGGGGGAGGGGGAATGAGGGGGAGGGGGAATGGGGGAGGGGAATGAGGGGGGAGGGGAATGAGGGGGGAATGGGGGAGGGGAATGGGGGGAGGGGAATGAGGGGGAGGGGAGGGGAAGGGGAATGAGGGGGAGGGGAGGGGAGGGGAAGGGGAATGAGGGGAAGGGGAATGAGGGGGAGGGGAGGGGAAGGGGAATGAGGGGGAGGGGAATGAGGGGGAGGGGAAGGGGAATGAGGGGAAGGGGAATGAGGGGGAAGGGGAATGAGGGGGAGGGGAATGAGGGGGAGGGGAAGGGGAATGAGGGGGAGGGGAATGGGGAGGGGAATGAGGGGAGGGGAATGAGGGGGGGGAATGGGGAGGGGAATGAGGGGGGAATGGGGGAGGGGAATGAGGGGGAGGGGAGGGGAAGGGGAATGAGGGGGAGGGGAGGGGAGGGGAAGGGGAATGAGGGGGAGGGGAAGGGGAATGAGGGGGAGGGGAATGAGGGGGAGGGGAAGGGGAATGAGGGGGAGGGGAATGAGGGGGAGGGGAAGGGGAATGAGGGGGAGGGGAAGGGGAATGAGGGGGGAGGGGGAGGGGAATGAGGGGAGGGGAATGAGGGGGGGGAATGGGGGAGGGGAATGAGGGGAGGGGAGGGGAGGGGAGGGGAATGAGGGGGGAATGGGGGAGGGGAATGAGGGGAGGGGAATGGTGGAGGGGAATGAGGGGAGGGGGAATGGTGGGAGGGGAATGGGGGGAGGGGAATTGGGGAGAGGGGAATGAGGGAGAATGGGGAGAGGGGAATGAGGGTGAATGGGGGGAGGGGAATGAGGGGGAATGGGGGTAGGGGAATGGGGGTAGGGGAATGAGGGGGAGGGGGAATGGGGGGGAGGGGGAATGGGGGAGGGGAATGAGGGGGAATGGGGGAGGGGAATGAGGGGGAGGGGAATGGGGGGAGGGGAATGGGGGGAGGGGGAATGGGGGGAGGGGAATGAGGGGGAATGGGGGGGGAATGGGGGGAAGGGGAATGAGGGGGGAATGAGGGGAAGGGGAATGAGGGGGAGGGGAATGGGGAGGGGAATGAGGGGGAGGGGAATGAGGGGGGGGAATGGGGGAGGGGAATGAGGGGGGAATGGGGGAGGGGAATGAGGGGGGGGGAATGGGGGAGGGGAATGAGGGGGGAATGGGGGAGGGGAATGAGGGGAGGGGAATGGGGGAGGGGAATGAGGGGAGGGAAATGAGGGGAGAGGAATGGGGGAGGGGAATGAGGGGAGGGGAATGAGGGGAGGGGAATGGGGGAGGGGAATGAGGGGAGGGGGGGAGGGGAATGAGGGGAGGGGAATGAGGGGAGGGGAATGGGGAGGGGAATGGTGGGAGGGGAATGAGGGGAGGGGAATGAGGGGAGGGGAATGGGGGAGGGGAATGAGGGGGAATGGAGGGAGGGGAATTGGGGAGAGGGGAATGAGGGAGAATGGGGAGAGGGGAATGAGGGTGAATGGGGGGAGGGGAATGAGGGGGGGGAATGGGGTGGGGGGTAGGGGAATGGGGGAATAGGGAGAGGGGAATGAGGGGGGAGGGGAATGAGGGGGGAGGGGAATGGGGGGAGGGGAATGAGGGGGGAATGGGGGTGGGGAATGAGGGGGGAGGGGAATGGGGGGAGGGGAATGAGGGGGGAGGGGAATGGGGGAGGGGAATGAGGGGGAATGGGGGGAGGGGAATGAGGTGGAATGGGGGGAGGGGAATGAGGTGGAATGGGGGGAGGGGAATGAGGGGGGGAGGGGGAGTGGGGAGGGGGGAGGGGAATGAGGGGGAATGGGGGAATAGGGAGAGGGGAATGAGGGGGGAGGGGAATGAGGGGGGAGGGGAATGAGGGGGAATGGGGGGAGGGGAATGAGGGGGGAGGGGAATGAGGGGGAATGGGGGGAGGGGAATGAGGGGGAATGGGGGGAGGGGAATGAGCGGGGAGGGGAATGAGGTGGAATGGGGGGGAGGGGAATGAGGTGGAATGGGGGAGGGGAATGAGGGGGGAGGGGGAATGGGGAGGGGAGGGGAAATGGGCAGGGGAATGAGGGGGGAGGGGAATGAGGGGGGAGGGGGGAGGGGAATGAGGGGGGAGGGGAATGAGGGGGGAGGTGAATGGGGGGGAGAGGGGAATGGGGGGAGAGGGGAATGAGGGGGGAGGGGAATGAGGGGGGAGGGGAATGAGGGGGGAGGGGAATGAGGGGGGAGGGGAATGAGGGGTAATGGGGGAGGAGAATGAGGGGGAATGGGGGAGGGGAATGAGGGGGAATGGGGGAGGGGAATGAGGGGGAAGGGGGGAGGGGAATGAGGGGGAATGGGGGAGGGGAATGAGGGGGAATGGGGGAGGGGAATGAGGGGGAATGGGGTGAGGGGGAATGGGGGAGGGGAATGAGGGGGAATTGGGGGGAGGGGAATGAGGGGGAATGGGGGGAGGGGGAATGGGGAGGGGAATGAGGGGGAATGGGGGAGGGTTAATGAGGGGTAATGGGGGAGGGTTAATGAGGGGGAATGGGGGGAGGGGAATGAGGCGGGAGGGGAATGATGGGGGAGGGGAATGAGGGGGAATGGGGGCAGGGTTAATGAGGGGTAATGGGGGAGGGGAATGAGGGGGTATGGGGGAGGGGAATGAGGGGGAATGGGGGGAGGGGGAATGTGGGAAAATGTGTCTGTGGGGTCTCCTCGGCCTCAAGTGGGTCTGGGTCTGGAGTCAGGGTGAGGGGGAGGGGAATGAGGGGGGAGGGGAATGAGGGCGAATGGGGGGAGGGGGAATGGGGGAGGGGAATGAGGGGGAATTGGGGGGAGGGGAATGTGGGGAGGGTTAATGAGGGGGAATGGGGAATGGGGGGGTGGAATGAGGGGGAATGGGGGAGGGTTAATGAGGGGGAATGGGGGAGGGTTAATGAGGGGGAATGAGGGGAGGGGAATGGGGGGAGGGGAATGAGGGGGAATGGGGGGAGGGGAATGAGGGGGAATGGGGGGAGGGGAATGAGGGGGAATGGGGGGAGGGGAATGAGGGGGGAGGGGAATGAGGGGGGAGGGGAATGGGAGGAGGGGAATGAGGGGGGAATGGGGGTGGGGAATGAGGGGGGAGGGGAATGAGTGGGAATGAGGGGGAGGGGAATGAGGGGGAATGAGGTGGAATGGGGGGAGGGGAAAGGGGAGGGGAATGAGGTGGAATGGGGGAGGGGAAAGGGGAGGGGAATGAGGGGGAATGGGGAGGGGAATGAGGGGGGAGGGGAATGAGGGGGAATGATGAGGGGGGAGGGGAATGAGGGGGAGGGGAATGGGGGGGAGAGGGGAATGGGGGGGAGAGGGGAATGAGGGGGAATGGGGGGGGGGGAATGGGGGGAGGGGAATGATGGGGAATGGGGGGAGGGGAATGATGGGGAATGGGGGAGGGGGAATGGGGGAGGGGGAATGGGGGGGGAGGGGGAATGGGGGAGGGGAATGGGGGAGGGGAATGAGGGGGAATGGGGGAGGGGAATGAGGGGAATGGGGGAGGGGAATGAGGGGGGAATGGGGGGAGGGGAATGAGGGGGAGGGGAATGGGGGGAGGGGAATGGGAAGGGGAATGGGGAGGGGAATGAGGGGAGGGGAATGAGGGGGGGAATGGGGGAGGGGAATGAGGGGGAATGGGGGGAGGGGAATTGGGGAGAGGGGAATGAGGGAGAATGGGGAGAGGGGAATGAGGGAGAATGGGGAGAGGGGAATGAGGGTGAATGGGGGGAGGGGAATGAGGGGGAATGGGGGTAGGGGAATGAGGGGGAATGGGGGAATAGGGAGAGGGGAATGAGGGGGGAGGGGAATGAGGGGGGAGGGGAATGGGGGGAGGGGAATGAGTGGGGAATGGGGGAGGGGAATGAGGGGGGAGGGGAATGAGGGGGAATGGGGGGAGGGGAATGACAGGGAATGGGGGGAGGGGAATGACAGGGAATGGGGGGAGGGGAATGAGCGGGGAGGGGAATGAGGTGGAATGGGGGGAGGGGAATGAGGGGGGGAGGGGAATGAGGGGGGAGGGGGAATGGGGAGGGGAATGAGGGGGAGGGGAATGAGGGGGGAGGGTAATGATGGGGAATGAGGGGGAGGGGAATGAGGGGGAATGGGGAGGGGAATGGGGGGGGGGGAATGAGGGGGGAGGGGAATGGGGGAGGGGAATGAGGGGGAATGGGGGGAGGGGAATGAGCGGGGAGGGAAATGAGGTGGAATGGGGTGAGGGGAATGAGGGGGGAGGGGGAATGGGGAGGGGAATGAGGGGGGAGGGGGAATGGGGAGGGGAATGAGGGGGGAGGGGGAATGGGGAGGGGAATGAGGGGGGAGGGGGAATGGGGAGGGGAATGAGGGGGGAGGGGGAATGGGGAGGGGAATGAGGGGGGAGGGGGAATGGGGAGGGGAATGAGGGGGGAGGGGAATGAGGGGGAGGGGAATGAGGGGGGAGGGGAATGAGGGGGAGGGGAATGAGGGGGAATGGGGAGGGGAATGAGGGGGGAGGGGAATGAGGGGGGAGGGGAATGGGGGGAGAGGGGAATGGGGGGGACGGGAATGAGGGGGGAGGGGAATGAGGGGGAATGGGGGAGGAGAATGAGGGGGAATGGGGGAGGGGAATGAGGGGGAAGGGGGGAGGGGAATGGGGGAGGGGAATGAGGGGGGAGGGAAATGAGGGGGAATGGGGGAGGGGAATGAGGGGGGATGGGAATGGGGGGAGGGGAATGAGGGGGAATGAGCGGGGAGGGGAATGAGGTGGAATGGGGGGAGGAATGAGGTGGAATGGGGGGAGGGGAATGAGGGGGGAGGGGGAATGGGGAGGGGAATGAGGGGGGAGGGGGAATGGGGAGGGGAATGAGGGTGGAGGGGGAATGGGGAGGGGAACGAGGGGGAGGGGAATGAGGGGGGAGGGTAATGAGGGGGGAGGGGAATGGGGAGGGGAATGAGGGGGGAGGGGAATGAGGGGGGAGGGGAATGGGGGGAGAGGGGAATGGGGGAGAGGGGAATGAGGGGGGACGGGAATGAGGGGGGACGGGAATGAGGGGGAATGGGGGAGGAGAATGAGGGGGAATGGGGGAGGGGAATGAGGGGGAAGGGGGGAGGGGAATGAGGGGGAGGGGAATGAGGGGGAATGGGGGAGGGGAATGAGGGGGAATGGGGGGAGGGGAATGAGGGGGAATGGGGGGAGGGGAAATAGGGGGGGAATGAGGGGGGAGGGGATGAGGGCGACTGGGGTGAGGGGGAATGGGGGAGGGGAATGAGGGGGAATTGGGGGGAGGGGAATGAGGTGGGAGGGGAATGAGGGGGAATGGGGGAGGGGAATGAGGGGGGAGGGGAATGAGGGGGAATGGGGGAGGGGAATGGGGGGAGGGGAATGGGGGGAGGGGAATGAGGGGGAATGGGGGAGGGTTAATGAGGGGTAATGGGGGAGGGTTAATGAGGGGGAATGGGGGTGGGGAATGAGGGGGAATGGTGGAGGGGAATGAGGGGGGAGGGGAATGAGGGGGAGGGGAATGAGGTGGAATGGGGGGAGGGGAATGAGGGGGAATGGGGAGGGGAATGAGGGGGGAGGGGAATGAGGGGGAATGGGGAGGGGAGGGGAATGAGGGGGGAGGGGAATGAGGGGGGAGGGGAATGAGGTTGAATGGGGGGAGGGGAATGAGGGGGAAAGGGGAGGGGAATGAGGGGGAATGGGGAGGGGAATGAGGGGGAATGGGGAGGGGAATGAGGGGGGAGGGGAATGAGGGGGGAGGGGAATGGGGGGGGAGGGGAATGGGGGGAGAGGGGAATGAGGGGGAATGGGGGAGGGGCATGAGGGGGAATGGGGGGAGGGGAATGAGGGGGGAGGGGGAATGGGGGAGGGGAATGAGGGGGAATGGGGGGAGGGGAATGAGGGGGGAGGAGAATGGGGGGGAGGGGAAATGGAGGGAATGAGGGGGGAGGGGAATGAGGGCGACTGGGGGGAGGGGGAATGGGGGAGGGGAATGAGGGGGAATGGGGAGGGGAATGAGGGGAAATTGGGGGGAGGGG
Source organism: Chiloscyllium plagiosum (assembly GCF_037043375.1). Taxonomy (NCBI): domain Eukaryota; kingdom Metazoa; phylum Chordata; class Chondrichthyes; order Orectolobiformes; family Hemiscylliidae; genus Chiloscyllium; species Chiloscyllium plagiosum. Next base: position 4,826,033 of record NW_028270173.1, on the reverse strand, counting down.
AATGGGGGGAGGGTTAATGAGGGGGAATGGGGGGAGGGTTAATGAGGGGGAATGGGGGGAGGGGGAATGGGGGGGGAATGAGGGGGAATGGGGGAGGGTTAATGAGGGGGAATGGGGGAGGGTTAATGAGGGGGAATGGGGGAGGGGAATGAGGGGGAATGGGGGGAGGGGAATGAGGGGGAATGGGGGAGGGGAATGAGGGGGGTGTGGAATGGGGGGGGTGGGGAATGAGGGGGGAGGGGAATTGTGGAGGGGAATGAGGGGGGAGGGTAATGATGGGGGAGGGGAATGAGGGGGAATGGGTGCAGGGTTAATGAGGGGGAATGGGGGAGGGGAATGAGGGGGAATGGGGGAGGGGAATGAGGGGGAATGGGGCAGGGGGAATGTGGGAAAATGTGTCTGTGGGGTCTCCTCGGCCTCAAGTGGGTCTGGGTCTGGGTCTATAGTCAGGGTGAGGGGGAGGGGTAATGTGGGGGAGGGGGAATGAGGGGGGAGGGGAAATGGGGGGGAATGAGGGGGGAGGGGAATGAGGGCAAATGGGGGGAATGGGGGAGGGGAATGAGGGGGAAATGGGGAGGGGAATGAGGGGGAATGGGGGGAGGGGAATGAGGGGGAATTGGGGGGAGGGGAATGAGGGGGAATGCGGGGAGGGTTAATGAGGGGGAATGGGGGAAGGGGGAATGGGGGAGTGGAATGAGGGGGAATGGGGAGGGTTAATGAGGGGGAATTGGGGGGAGGGGAATGAGGGGGAATGCGGAGAAGGTTAATGAGGGGGAATGGGGGAAGGAGGAATGGGGGAGTGGAATGAGGGGGAATGGGGAGGGTTAATGAGGGGGAATGGGGGAGGGTTAATGATGGGGAATGGGGGGAGGGGAATGAGGGGGAATGATGGGGGAGGGGAATGAGGGGGAATGGGGGGAGGGGAATGGGGGAGGGTCATGGGGGGAGGGTTAATGAGGGGGAATGGAGGCAGGGTTAATGAGGGGGAAAGGGGGAGGGGAATGAGGGGGTATGGGGGAGGGGAATGAGGGGGAATGGGGGGAGGGGGAATGTGGGAAAATGTGTCTGTGGGGTCTCCTCGGCCTCATGTGGGTTTGGGTCTGGAGTCAGGGTGAGGGGGAGGGGGAATGAGGGGGTAGGGGAAAGGGGGGGGGGAATGAGGGCGATTGGGGGGAGGGGGAATGGGGGAGGGGAATGAGGGGGAATGGGGAGGGGAATGAGGGGGAATGGGGGGAGGGGAATGAGGGGGAATTGGGGGGAGGGGAATGAGGGGGAATGGGGGGAGGGGAATGAGGGGGAATGGGGGAGGGGGAATGGGGGAGTGGAATGAGGGGGAATGGGGGAGGGTTAATGAGGGGGATTGGGGGAGGGTTAATGAGGGGGAATGGGGAGGGGAATGAGGGGGAATGGGGGGCTGGGGAATGGGGAGAGGGGAATGAGGGGGAATTGGGGGGAGGGGAATGAGGTGGAATGGGGGGAGGCTTAATGAGGGGGAATGGGGGGAGGGGGAATGGGGGAGGGTTAATGAGGGGGAATGGGGGAGGGTTAATGAGGGGGAATGGGGGAGGGTTAGTGAGGGGGAATGGGGGGAGGGTTAATGAGGGGGAATGGGGGGAGGGGGAATGGGGGAGGGTTAATGTGGGGGAATGGGGGGAGGGGGAATGTGGGGGAATGGGGGGAGGGGGGATGTGGGAGGGTTAATGTGGGGGAATGAGGGGGAATGGGGAGTGTTAATGTGGGGGAATGGGGAGGGTTAATGTGGGGGAATGGGGGGAGGGGGAATGTGGGGGAATGTGGGGGAATGGGGAGGGTTAATATGGGGGGAGGGGGAATGTGGGGGAATGGGGGAGGGTTAATGTGGGGGAATGGGGGGAGGGGTAATATGGGGGGAGGGGGAATGTGGGATGGTTAATATGGGGGAGGGGAATGAGGGGGAATGGGGAGGGTTAATGTGGGGGAATGGGGGAGGGTTAATGGGGGGAGGGGGAATGGGGGAGGGTTAATGTGGGGGAATGGGGAGGGGAATGAGGGGGAATGGGGGAGGGGAATGAGGGGGAATGGGGAGGGTTAATGTAGGGGAATGGGGGAGGGTTAATGTGGGGGGAGGGGGAATGTGGGGGAATGGGGGGAGGAGGAATGTGGGAGGGGGAATGTGGGGGAATGGGGGCAGGGGGAATGTGGGAGGGTTAATGTGGGAGAATCGGGGAGGGGAATGTGGGAGAATGGGGGAGGGGAATGTGGGGGAATGGGGGAGGGTAAATGAGGGGGAATGGGGAGGGTAAATGAGGGGGAATGGGGGAGGGTAAATGAGGGGGAATGGGGGAGGGTTAATGTGGGGGAATGGGGGCGGGTTAATGTGGGGGAATGAGGGAGGGTAAATGTGGGAGGGTAAATGTGGGGGAATGGGGGAGGGTAAATGTGGGAGGGTAAATATGGGGGAGGGTAAATGTGGGAGGGTAAATATGGGGGAATGTGGGAGGGTAAATGTGGGGGAATGTGTGAGGGGAAATGGGGGAGGGTAAATGTGGGAGGGGGAATGGGGGAGGGTAAATGTGGAAGGGTAAATGTGGGGGAATGGGGGAGGGTACATGTGGGGGAATGGGGGAGGGTAATTGTGGGGGAATGGGGGGAGGGTTAATATGGGGGAATGGGGGAGGGGAATGAGGGGGAGGGTTAATATGGGGGAATGGGGGAGGGTTAATGTGGGGGAATGGGGGGAGGGGGAATGTGGGGGAATGGGGGAGGGTTAATGTGGGGGAATGGGGGGAGGGGGAATGTGGGATGGTTAATGAGGGGGAATGGGGAGGGTTAATGTGGGGGAATGGGGGAGGGTTAATGTGGGGGAATGGGGGGAGGGGGAATGTGGGAGGGTTAATGTGGGAGGGGAATGAGGGGGAATGGGGAGGGTGAATGTGGGGGAATGGGGGGTGGGGGAATGGGGGGAGGGGGAATGGGGGAGGGGAATGGGGGGAGGGGGAATGTGGGAGGGTTAATGTTGGGGAATGGGGGAGGGGAATGAGGGGGAATGGGGAGGGTAAATGAGGGGGAATGGGGGAGGGTAAATGAGGGGGAATGGGGGAGGGTTAATGTGGGGGAATGGGGGAGGGTTAATGTGGGGGAATGAGGGGAGGGTTAATGTGGGGGAATGGGGGAGGGTTAATGTGGGAGGGTAAATATGGGGGAATGTGGGAGGGTAAATGTGGGGGAATGTGGGAGGGGAAATGTGGGGGAATGTGGGAGGGGAAATGGGGGAGGGTAAATGTGGGAGGGGGAATGGGGGAGGGTAAATGTGGAAGGGTAAATGGGGGGAAATGGGGGAGGGTAAATGGGGAATGGGGGAGGGTAAATGTGAGGGAATGGGGGGAGGGGTAATATGGGGGGAGGGGGAATGTGGGATGGTTAATGTGGGGGAATGAGGGGGAATGGGGAGGGTTAATGTGGGGGAATGGGGGAGGGTTAATGAGGGGGAATGGGGGGAGGGGGAATGTGGGAGGGTTAATGTGGGGGAATGTGGGCGGGGGAATGGGGAGGGTTAATGTGGGGGAATGGGGGAGGGTTAATGTGGGGGGAGGGTAAATATGGAGGGAGGGGGAATGTGGGAGGGGTAATGTGGGGGAATGGGGGAGGGGAATGAGGGGGAATGGGGGGAGGGGGAATGGGGGGGGAATGAGGGGGAATGGGGGAGGGTAAATGAGGGGGAATGGGGGAGGGTTAATGAGGGGGAATGGGGGAGGGGAATGAGGGGGAATGGGGGGAGGGGAATGAGGGGGAATGGGGGAGGGGAATGAGGGGGGTGTGGAATGGGGGGGTGGGGAATGAGGGGGGAGGGGAATTGTGGAGGGGAATGAGGGGGGAGGGTAATGATGGGGGAGGGGAATGAGGGGGAATGGGTGCAGGGTTAATGAGGGGGAATGGGGGAGGGGAATGAGGGGGAATGGGGGAGGGGAATGAGGGGGAATGGGGCAGGGGGAATGTGGGAAAATGTGTCTGTGGGGTCTCCTCGGCCTCAAGTGGGTCTGGGTCTATAGTCAGGGTGAGGGGGAGGGGTAATGTGGGGGAGGGGGAATGAGGGGGGAGGGGAAATGGGGGGGAATGAGGGGGGAGGGGAATGAGGGCAAATGGGGGGAATGGGGGAGGGGAATGAGGGGGAAATGGGGAGGGGAATGAGGGGGAATGGGGGGAGGGGAATGAGGGGGAATTGGGGGGAGGGGAATGAGGGGGAATGCGGGGAGGGTTAATGAGGGGGAATGGGGGAAGGGGGAATGGGGGAGTGGAATGAGGGGGAATGGGGAGGGTTAATGAGGGGGAATTGGGGGGAGGGGAATGAGGGGGAATGCGGGGAGGGTTAATGAGGGGGAATGGGGGAAGGAGGAATGGGGGAGTGGAATGAGGGGGAATGGGGAGGGTTAATGAGGGGGAATGGGGGAGGGTTAATGATGGGGAATGGGGGGAGGGGAATGATGGGGGAGGGGAATGAGGGGGAATGGGGGGAGGGGAATGGGGGGAGGGTTAATGAGGGGGAATGGAGGCAGGGTTAATGAGGGGGAAAGGGGGAGGGGAATGAGGGGGTATGGGGGAGGGGAATGGGGGGAGGGGGAATGTGGGAAAATGTGTCTGTGGGGTCTCCTCGGCCTCATGTGGGTTTGGGTCTGGAGTCAGGGTGAGGGGGAGGGGGAATGAGGGGGTAGGGGAAAGGGGGGGGGGAATGAGGGCGATTGGGGGGAGGGGGAATGGGGGAGGGGAATGAGGGGGAATGGGGAGGGGAATGAGGGGGAATGGGGGGAGGGGAATGAGGGGGAATTGGGGGGAGGGGAATGAGGGGGAATGGGGGGAGGGGAATGAGGGGGAATGGGGGAGGGGGAATGGGGGAGTGGAATGAGGGGGAATGGGGGAGGGTTAATGAGGGGGATTCGGGGAGGGTTAATGAGGGGGAATGGGGGGGGGAATGGGGGGCTGGGGAATGGGGAGAGGGGAATGAGGGGGAATTGGGGGGAGGGGAATGAGGTGGAATGGGGGGAGGCTTAATGAGGGGGAATGGGGGGAGGGGGAATGGGGGAGGGTTAATGAGGGGGAATGGGGGAGGGTTAATGAGGGGGAATGGGGGAGGGTTAGTGAGGGGGAATGGGGGGAGGGTTAATGAGGGGGAATGGGGGAGGGTTAATGTGGGGGAATGGGGGGAGGGGGAATGTGGGGGAATGGGGGGAGGGGGGATGTGGGAGGGTTAATGTGGGGGAATGAGGGGGAATGGGGAGTGTTAATGTGGGGGAATGGGGAGGGTTAATGTGGGGGAATGGGGGGAGGGGGAATGTGGGGGAATGGGGGGAGGGGGAATGTGGGGGAATGGGGAGGGTTAATATGGGGGGAATGGGAATGTGGGGGAATGGGGAGGGTTAATGTGGGGGAATGGGGGGAGGGGTAATATGGGGGGAGGGGGAATGTGGGATGGTTAATATGGGGGAGGGGAATGAGGGGGAATGGGGAGGGTTAATGTGGGGGAATGGGGGAGGGTTAATGGGGGGAGGGGGAATGGGGGAGGGTTAATGTGGGGGAATGGGGAGGGGAATGAGGGGGAATGGGGGAGGGGAATGAGGGGGAATGGGGAGGGTTAATGTAGGGGAATGGGGGAGGGTTAATGTGGGGGGAGGGGGAATGTGGGGGAATGGGGGGAGGAGGAATGTGGGAGGGGGAATGGGGGCAGGGGGAATGTGGGAGGGTTAATGTGGGAGAATCGGGGAGGGGAATGTGGGAGAATGGGGGAGGGGAATGTGGGGGAATGGGGGAGGGTAAATGAGGGGGAATGGGGAGGGTAAATGAGGGGGAATGGGGGAGGGTAAATGAGGGGGAATGGGGGAGGGTTAATGTGGGGGAATGGGGGCGGGTTAATGTGGGGGAATGAGGGAGGGTAAATGTGGGAGGGTAAATGTGGGGGAATGGGGGAGGGTAAATGTGGGAGGGTAAATATGGGGGAGGGTAAATGTGGGAGGGTAAATATGGGGGAATGTGGGAGGGTAAATGTGGGGGAATGTGTGAGGGGAAATGGGGGAGGGTAAATGTGGGAGGGGGAATGGGGGAGGGTAAATGTGGAAGGGTAAATGTGGGGGAATGGGGGAGGGTACATGTGGGGGAATGGGGGAGGGTAAATGTGGGGGAATGGGGGGAGGGTTAATATGGGGGAATGGGGGAGGGGAATGAGGGGGAGGGTTAATATGGGGGAATGGGGGAGGGTTAATGTGGGGGAATGGGGGGAGGGGGAATGTGGGGGAATGGGGGAGGGTTAATGTGGGGGAATGGGGGGAGGGGGAATGTGGGGGAATGGGGGAGGGTTAATGTGGGGGAATGGGGGGAGGGGGAATGTGGGATGGTTAATGAGGGGGAATGGGGAGGGTTAATGTGGGGGAATGGGGGAGGGTTAATGTGGGGGAATGGGGGGAGGGGGAATGTGGGAGGGTTAATGTGGGAGGGGAATGAGGGGGAATGGGGAGGGTGAATGTGGGGGAATGGGGGGAGGGGGAATGTGGGAGGGGGAATGGGGGAGGGGAATGGGGGGAGGGGGAATGTGGGAGGGTTAATGTTGGGGAATGGGGAGGGGAATGAGGGGGAATGGGGAGGGTAAATGAGGGGGAATGGGGGAGGGTAAATGAGGGGGAATGGGGGAGGGTTAATGTGGGGGAATGGGGGAGGGTTAATGTGGGGGAATGAGGGGAGGGTTAATGTGGGGGAATGGGGGAGGGTTAATGTGGGAGGGTAAATATGGGGGAATGTGGGAGGGTAAATGTGGGGGAATGTGGGAGGGGAAATGTGGGGGAATGTGGGAGGGGAAATGGGGGAGGGTAAATGTGGGAGGGGGAATGGGGGAGGGTAAATGTGGAAGGGTAAATGGGGGGAAATGGGGGAGGGTAAATGGGGAATGGGGGAGGGTAAATGTGAGGGAATGGGGGGAGGGGTAATATGGGGGGAGGGGGAATGTGGGATGGTTAATGTGGGGGAATGAGGGGGAATGGGGAGGGTTAATGTGGGGGAATGGGGGAGGGTTAATGAGGGGGAATGGGGGGAGGGGGAATGTGGGAGGGTTAATGTGGGGGAATGTGGGCGGGGGAATGGGGAGGGTTAATGTGGGGGAATGGGGGAGGGTTAATGTGGGGGGAGGGTAAATATGGAGGGAGGGGGAATGTGGGAGGGGTAATGTGGGAGGGGAATGGGGGGAGGGGGAATGTGGGAGGGTTAATGTGGGGGAATGGGGAGGGGAATGAGGGGGAATGGGACGGTAAATGTGGGGGAATGGGGGAGGGTAAATGAGGGGGAATGGGGGAGGGTTAATGTGGGGGAATGGGGGAGGGTTAATGTGGGGGAATGAGGGGAGGGTTAATGTGGGGGAATGGGGGAGGGTTAATGTGGGGGAATGAGGGGAGGGTTAATGTGGGGGAATGTGGGAGGGTAAATGTGGGAGGGTAAATATGGGGGAATGTGGGAGGGTAAATGTGGGGGAATGTGGGAGGGGAAATGGGGGAGGGTAAATGTGGGAGGGGGAATGGGGGAGGGTAAATGTGGAAGGGTAAATGTGGGGGAATGGGGGAGGGTAAATGTGGGGGAATGGGGGAGGGTAAATGTGGGGGAATGGGGGAGGGTAAATGGGGGGAGGGTTAATATGGGGTAATGGGGGAGGGGAATGAGGGGGAGGGTTAATGTGGGGGAATGGGGGATGGTAAATGTGGGGGAATGGGGGAGGGTTAATGTGGGGGAATGGGGGAGAGGAATGAGGGGGAGGGTTAATGTGGGGGAGTGGGGGAATGGGGGATGGTAAATGTGGGGGAATGGGGGAGGGTAAATGGGGGGAGGGTTAATATGGGGTAATGGGGGAGGGGAATGAGGGGGAGGGTTAATGTGGGGGAATGGGGGAGGGTAAATGAGGGGGAATGGGGGAGGGTTAATGTGGGGGAATGGGGGAGAGGAATGAGGGGGAGGGTTAATGTGGGGGAGTGGGGGAATGGGGGATGGTAAATGTGGGGGAATGGGGAGGGTAAATGTGGGAGGGTAAATGTGGGGGAATGAGGGAGGGTAAATGTGGGGGAGTGGAATGGGGGGAGGGTTAATGTGGGGGAATGGGGAGGGTTAATGTGGGGGAATGGGGAGAGTTAATGAGAGGGGAATGGGGGGAGGGGAATGAGGGGGAATGGGGGGAGGGTTAATGAGGGAGGGGAATGGGGGGAGGGGAATGGGGGAGGGGAATGGGGAGAGGAATGAGGGGGAATGTGGGGAGAGGAATGAGGGGGAATGGGGGAGGGGAATGAGGGGGAATGGGGGGAGGGTTAATGAGGGGGAATGGGGGAGGGTTAATGAGGGGGAATGGGGGGAGGGCTAATGAGGGGGAATGGGGGGAGGGGAATGAGGGGGAATGGGGGAGGGGAATGAGGGGGAATGGGGGAGGGGTAATGTGGGGGGAGGGGGAATGTGGGAGGGTTAATGTGGGGGAATGGGGGAGGGGAATGAGGGGGAATGGGGGAGGGTAAATAAGGGAGTGGGAATGGGGGAGGGTAAATGTGGAAGGATAAATGTGGGGGAATGGGGGAGGGTAAATGTGGGGGAATGGGGGAGGGTAAATGTGGGGGAATGGGGGGAGGGTTAATATGGGTGAATGGAGGAGGGGAATGAGGGGGAGGGTTAATGTGGGGGAATGGGGGAGGGTAAATGAGGGGGAATGGGGGAGGGTAAATGAGGGGGAATGGGGGAGGGTAAATGAGGGGGAATGGGGGAGGGTTAATGTGGGGGAATGGGGGAGAGGAATGAGGGGGAGGGTTAATGTGGGGGAGTGGGGAATGGGGGAGGGTAAATGTGGGGGAATGGGGGAGGGTAAATGTGGGGGAATGGGGAGGGTAAATGTGGGAGGGTAAATGTGGGGGAGTGGAATGGGGGGAGGGTTAATGTGGGGGAATGGGGAGGGTTAATGTGGGGGAATGGTGAGAGTTAATGCGGGGGAATGGGGAGGGTTAATGCGGGGGAATGGGGGAGGGTAAATGAGGGGGAATGGGGGGTTAATGTGGGGGAATGGGGAGGGGAATGTGGGGGAATGGGGGAGGGTTAATGGGGGGAATGGGGGAGGGTAAATGAGGGGGAATGGGGGAGGGTAAGTGAGGCGGAATGGGGGAGGGTTAATATGGGGGAGGGGAATGAGGGGGAGGGTTAAAGTGGGGGAATGGGGAGGGTAAATGTGGGGGAATGGGGGAGGGTAAATGTGGGGGAATGGGGGAGGGTAAATGTGGGGGGGTGGAATGGGGGAGGGTTAATGTGGGGGAATGGGGAGGGTAAATGTGGGGGGGTGGAATGGGGGAGGGTTAATGTGGGGGAATGGGGAGGGTTAATGTGGGGGAATGGGGAGGGTTAATATGGGGGAGTGGGGAAATGGGGGAGGGTTAATGTGGGGAAATGGGGGAGGGTTAATGTGGGGGAGGGGAATGAGGGGTAGGGTAAATGTGGGGGAATGGGGAGGGTAAATGTGGGGGAATGGGGGAGGGTAAATGTGGGGGGGTGGAATGGGGGGAGGGTTAATGTGGGGGAATGGGGAGGGTTAATGTGGGGGAGTGGGGAAATAGGGGAGGGTTAATGTGGGGAAATGGGGGAGGGTTAATGTGGGGAAATGGGGGAGGGTTAATGTGGGGGAATCGGGGAGGGTAAATGAGGGGGAACGGGGGGGTTAATGTGGGGGAATGGGGGAGGGTAAATGAGGGGGTTACTATGGGGGAGGGGAATGAGGGGGAATGTGGGGGTATGGGGGAGGGGAATGAGGGGAAATGGGGAAGGGTTAATGTGGGGGAATTAGTAGGAGGGTTAATGTGGGGGAATGGGGAGGGGAATGGGGGAGGGTTAATGTGGGGGAATGGGGGAGGGTTAATGTGGGGGAATGGGGGAGGGTTAATGTGGGGGAATGGGGAGGGTTAATGTGGGGGAATGGGGGAGGGTTAATGTGGGGGAATGGGGGAGGGTTAATGTGGGGGAATGGGGAGGGTTAATGTGGGGGAATGGGGAGGGTTAATGTGGGGGAATGGGGGAGGGTAAATGAGGGGGAATGGGGGAGGGTAAATGAGGTGGAATGGGGAAGGGTAAATGAGGGGAATGGGGGAGGGTTAATGAGGGGAAATGTGGGAGGGTAAATGAGTGGGAATGGGGGAGGGTAAATGAGGGGGAATGGGGGAGGGTTAATGAGGGGAAATGGGGGAGGGTTAATGAGGGGAAATGGGGGAGGGTTAATGAGGGGGAATGGGGGTGGGTAAATGAGGGGAATGGGGGAGGGTTAATGTGGGGGAGTGGAATGGGGGAGAGTTTTGTGGGGGAATGGGGAGGGTTAATGTGGGGGAATGGGGAGGGTTAATGTGGGGGAATGAGGGGGAATGGGGGAGGGTGAATGAGGGGGAATGGGGGAGGGTAAATGAGGGGGAATGGGGGAGGGTAAATGAGGTGAATGGGGGGAGGGTTAATGTGGGGTAATGGGGAGAGTTAATGAGGGGGAATGGGGGAGATGGAAATCTGTTGCTGGAAAAGCGCAGCAGGTCAGGCAGCATCTAGGGAACAGGAGAATCGACGTTTCGGGCATTAGCCCTTCTTCGGGAGAGTTAATGTGGGGGGAATGGGGGAGGGTTAATGTGGGGGAATGGGGAGAGAAATGGTGGAGGGGAATGAGGGGGGTGGGGAATGGGGGAGGGTTAATGTGGGTGATTGGGGGAGGATTAATGAGGGGGAATGGGGAGGGGAATGAGGGGGTAGGGAGAATGGGAGGGGAGGGTTAATGTGGGTGATTGAGGGAGGGTTAATGTGGGGGAATGCGGGAGGGGCAATGTGGGGGAATGGGGGATGCTAATGAAGGGAAATGGGGGAAGGTGCTGAGGGGGTTAATGGGCGGAATGGGGAGGGCAATGAGGGGGTTAATGAGAGAGAATGGGGGAGGGTGCTGACGGGGTGAATGGGGGAGGGTGCTGATGGGGTGAACGGGGGAGGGTGCTGACGGGGTTACTGAGGAAGAATGGGGAGGGTGCTGACGGGGTTAATGAGGGAGGGTGCTGACGGGGTTAATGAGGGAGGGTGCTGACGGGGTTAATGGGGAGGGTGCTGACGGGGTTACTGAGGGAAAATGGGGAGGGTGCTGACGGGGTTAATGGGGGAGGGTGCTGATGGGGTTACTGAGGGAGAATGGGGAGGGTGCTGACGGGGTTAATGGAGAAGGGTGCTGACGGGGTTAATGGGGGAGGGTGCTGACGGGCTTACTGAGGGAGAATGGGGAGGGTGCTGACGGGGTTAATGGGGGAGGGCGCTGACGGGCTTAATGGGGGAGGGTGCTGACGGGGTTACTGAGGGAGAATGGGGAGAGTGCTGACGGGGTTACTGAGGGAAAATGGGGAGGGTGCTGACGGGGTTAATGGGGGAGGGTGCTGACGGGGTTAATGGGGGAGAATGGGGAGGGTGCTGACAGGGTTAATGGGGGAGGGTGCTGACGGGGTTAATGGGGGAGAATGGGGAGGGTGCTGACGGGTTTAATGGGGGAGGGTGCTGACGGGGTTAATGGAGGGTGCTGACGGGGTTAATGGGGGAGGGTGCTGACGGGTTTAATGGAGGGTGCTGACGGGGTTAATGGGGGAGGGTTAATGGGGGGGAATGGGGAAGGAAATGGTGGAGGGGAATGAGGGGGCTGGGGAATGGGGGAGGGTTAATGGGGGGATTGGGGGAGGTCTAATGAGGGGGAATGGGGAGGGGAATGAGGGGGGAGGGAGAATGGGAGGGGAGGGTTAATGTGGGTGATTGGGGGAGGGTGAATATGGGGGATTAGGGGAGGGTGAATGTGGGGGAATGCGGGAGGGGCAATGTGGGGGAATGGGGGATGCTAATGAAGGGGAATGGGGGAAGGTGCTGAGGGGGTTAATGGGCGGAATGGGGGAGGGCAATGAGGGGGTTAGTGAGAGAGAATGGGGGAGGGTGCTGACGGGGTTAATGGGGGAGGGTGCTGACGGGGTTAATGGGGGAGGGTGCTGACGGGGTTAATGGGGGAAGGTACTGACGGGGTTAATGGGGGAGGGTGCTGACGGGGTTACTGGGGGAGAATGGGGAGGGTGCTGACGGGGGAGAGTGCTGACGGGGTTAATGGGGAGGGTGCTGACGGGGTTAATGGTGGAGGGTGCTGACGAGGTTAATGGGGGAGGGTGCTGACGGGGTTACTGAGGGAAAATGGGGAGGGTGCTGACGGGGTTAATGGGGATGGTGCTGACGGGGTTAATGGGGGAGGTTGCTGACGGGGTTACTGAGGGAGAATGGGGAGGGTGCTGACAGGGTTAATGGGGGAGGGTGCTGACGGGGTTACTGAGGGAGAATGGGGAGGGTGCTGACGGGGTTAATGGAGGAGGGTGCAGACGGGGTTAATGGGGGAGGGTGCTGACGGGCTTAATGGGGGAGGGTGCTGACGGGGTTACTGAGGGAGAATGGGGAGGGTGCTGACAGGGTTAATGGGGGAGGGTGCTGACGGGGTTACTGAGGGAGAATGGGGAGGGTGCTGACGGGGTTAATGGAGGAGGGTGCAGACGGGGTTAATGGGGGAGGGTGCTGACGGGCTTAATGGGGGAGGGTGCTGACGGGGTTACTGAGGGAGAATGGGGAGGGTGCTGACGGGGTTAATGGGGGAGGGTGCTGACGGGGTTAATGGGGGAGGGTGCTGATGGGGTTCCTGAGGGAAAATGGAGTGGGTGCTGACGGGGTTAATGGGGGAGGGTGCTGACGGGGTTAATGGGGGAGAATGGGGAGGGTGCTGACGGGGTTAATGAGGGAGGGTGCTGACGGGGTTAATGGGGGAGGGTGCTGACGGGGTTAATGGGGGAGGGTGCTACGGGGTTAGTGGGGGAGGGTGCTGACGGGGTTAATGGGGGAGGGTGCTGACGGGGTTAATGGGGTAGGGTGCTGACGGGGTTAATGGGGGAGGGTGCTGACGGGGTTAATGGGGGGGGTGCTAACGGGGTTACTGAGGGAGAATGGGGGAGGGTGCTGAAGGGGTTAATGGGGGAGGGTGCTGACGGGGTTAATGGGGGAGGGTGCTGACGGGGTTAATGGGCGAGGGTGCTGACGGGGTTAATGGGCGAGGGTGCTGACGGGGTTACTGAGGGAGAATGGGGGAGGGTGCTGACGGGGTTAGTGGGGGAGGGTGCTGACGGGGTTAGTGGGGGAGGGTGCTGACGGAGTTAATGGGGGAGAGTGCTGACGGGGTTAATGGGGGAGGGTGCTGACGGGGTTACTGAGTTGTAAATGGGGAGAGACATGAGAAATGTTGTGTCGAAAGACTAGTGTTGGTTTAGTTTTTAATGAACGTGTTCAGATATACTGTGGCACAGCTCTGGTGTTGCTCTGGTGAACTTGTGTCTCCTGTCCCAGAGGTAGGGACACGAACACTGCCACAACGAGGAGCCCCATAAGCAGTATGTAGATCTGAGCTGAACCTCTCACAATTGTTAACAGTTTGGAATGGGGCAGGGTTTCCCTTTGCTTCCTTGCAGGGACTTTTCTCCCCATGTGGTGTTTTACCTTTTTTGTGGGTCTGCTCTGTTAAGTTTAGTAATTCGACTGTGAACTGTCAAGCTGAGATGAGGGCAATGGAATTTATTGGGGGCTGACGTGGTATTTTGGCTGCATTTATAACACCCGATGAGCAGTGTTCATCGACACTTATTGTGCTGGACATGACCAGCCTTCAAACAGGGCTCTCCCTGTACAACCAGTTATAGAAAGAGCACTGACGTGTGAAGCAGCCGTGCTGCCTCTGTAATACAGCAACCCTTGGCCTTTTATCATTAAAGGGGAATTAACACTGGTGAGATGGCTTTTAGGAATCTAACCTCAATACGTTTGCTACTGACCTCGGTCATGACTGAGGCGAGCCAGCAACAACCATGAGTAATGGAACCAAAGGATCTATTCACTTTCCAAAATCTCCTCCAAAAACCGCTGCATTCCCCATGCTCCCAGTGTCCCCTGGTTTGTCCAACATCCTCTCCTGCCTATTTCATGTTGTTAGTGTCCTGCTCCCTACCAAAGCCTCCAGTGAAGAGTATATTTGGCAGGTGATTCTGATATGTGTCCCTGAACTCAGCGAGTGTTGTTGTCTCAGGTTTTACAGGTGGATCGACAGCTGCTGAGAAAGATTCTCCTTTGCTGCTACCTTGGTTTGCAGAAAATGGGTTTCAGAGTGAAGATGTGATGTTGTGGGATTACACCACCCCAGGGAACAAGACACGAGTTTTACAACCAGATGGACAGACACCTGAACCGAACATGAACAATGGGTCTGTCCTGTTGCAGGATTTAGACCTGTTGGGTGACAGTCATGTCTATCAGGGGTCTGTGAGGCTACAGCAAATGACTGTTAAGTCAATGACACCTTCACATCAGTGTAAGTAGTGTGTTCCCCACATGAGGCAATTTACTTATTTCAAGTCAAGTAGGCATTAGATTAGATTAGTTACAGTGTGGAAACAGGCCCTTTGGCCCTACAAGTCCACACCGACCTGCCGAAGCGCACCCACCCAGACCCATCCCCCTACATTTACCCTTGCACCTAACATTACGGACAATTTAGCATGGCCAATTCGCCTAACCTGCACATTTTTGGACTGTGGGAGGAAACCCACACAGACACGGGGAGAATGTGCAAACTTCACACAGTCAGTCGCCTGAGGTGGGAATTGAACTCGCGTCTCTGGCGCTTTGAGGCAGCAGTGCTAACCACTGTGCCACAATGGCATGAGCCATTTCTCTGTAATGTGATATCTCCTGTATGTTGTGTTAATGTGAGATCTATACTCTTGTGAGTAAACAACCACAAACTTTACTTGGCTTAGCAATATGAACAGAATTTCAGCTTCATGCATTCTGACATCGCTCTCTCGGCACAAGCTCAGCAGCTATATCCAGAATAAAGGGACAATTCCCTTTACACTATATCTTCCTTGCAGACTCATACAGTATTCTGTTTTTACCAGTAATATTTATGCACACACATTTCATATTTAAGATTTTTATAAGAGTCATTACAGTGCGGAAGCAGGCCATTTGACCCATTGAGTCCACACCGACCCTCCAGAGAGCATCCCACCTAGACCCATATGCCTCTGTCCCCCCCTTATCTCTGTAATCCTGCATTTCCCATGAATAACCTACCTAACCTTCACATTCCTGGACAGGACAGGCCACTCCACCCTGACCTGCACATTTTTGGCCTGTGGAAGGAAACCAGAGCACCCGGAGGAAACCCACACAGACACAGGGAGTATGTATAAAACTCCACACAGATAGACACCCAAGACTGGAATCAAAACTGAGTCCCTGACACTGAGACACAGTAGGGCTAACCACTAAGCCATCCTGCCAGTCTTTGCCACTCTAACCCAGCCCCCCTTTCACCAAAACCAAAAGTCTCTGCTGTGCTGGACGGAATAATGTGCATCACCCTTGGTTTTTCTTAAAGCATGGATGGGGGGGCATCTTTCCAGCAGGAAGCGAGGCTGTTTGACACCCGGGCAAAGAGGCAAGTGAGGACTGCAGACGCTGGAGAGTCAGAGTCAAAAAATGTGGCACTGGAAAAGTACAGCAGGTCAGGCAGCATCCGAGGAGCAGGAGAGTCGATGTTTTGAGCACATGGAGAAAGTCGATTGAGGGTCACACACAAAGCAGGGAGAAAGCTGAAACCTAACCCATTTTTCTAATGCACCAGATGCAGTTGCTTTGCCTTTGCCAACTTTCCTGTGTTGGCTACAAAGAGATTTGAGAATGTAGAGGATGTCTGTGCTGCCACAGTGATGTAGCAGCTGCTCACAATGGCTTGGGCATACAAAGACTTGAATATAGCAGCAGTGCAAACCGATCCAAAACAAAAATCGATTCACAGGACTCGGGCGATCCAAGCTCAACAAGCAATTCGGCTTAATAAATAGTAATAATGATTAGGGATTGTATGCTGAGTCATTGTAATCCTTTCCATTGGAGCTGAGTTTAGCATAAGCTCCACAGGCTGTTAAGATTCAGGTCTACCTAAATCCAATGAGATAAGGACTTTTCACTGGACAAAACTGTTCTTGGGTAAAGTTATTACTTGAGTTAAAAATACATAGAGGGTGGTGTTCCAAAAAGGAACTTAACCTCATGCAAACCAAAGCAGAGAGTAAGAGTTTGAAAAGTGGGTATTAATGGAAATTTTGAAAGGGATATTAAAATTGACATTAATTTTTTTTTGCAATCCCACCAGCAAAGGCAAAGTGGCCAGGAGCAACTTGAAACTGTCAAGTTTTGTAGTGTGATGAAGATGTGGGTGTACTGTACCTTTAAGAAAGTTTAAAAGCTAATAGAGTTACCTGACAACACCAAGTGTTCTCAACAAGATATAATGCAGCATGGGGGTCCAGCAGCTAGTGTAGCTGATTGCCTGGAGACAAAAACAGATTCAAATTAGACCAATCAGTTTAAATTATACCCCCAAAATATATCAAACTCCAATCCAATTTGAATTGAGTATATTGACCATCTTAAAAGCCAATGACCCAGTCCGATGTTTTGTGGGTATAAGACTGGGGAAAAGAAGACAGGAATACAGAGAAGAACTGAAAGCTGCCTGGTTTTGAGATGAGAAATTTTGTTTTGTAAATCTTAATTGGGATTTTTATTGGACCAGTATTGTAGAGGGGCAAGTAAAAGGTAGGTTAGAGGAAGGAGTTGTAAATAGTTGTTAGTTAATTAGTAACTGTTATACTTTAAGAAATACATTTGTTAATTTTTACTTAAAATAGTTCTTGGCCTCTCGAATTTTCAGGGAACTGTTATGACACGGGGTAAACCCTCCTGCTTAATTTAACCCAGCAACGCAGAAAAGGTGTATCCCCTAAATTAATCTGTGAAAATTCGAGAGGTCAAAAACTATTTAAATTAAAAATTAACAACATTATTTATTTAAGTATAACAGAGACTAATTAACTAACAAGTGTTTACAACTCCTTCCTCGAACCTATCTTTTACTTTTGGTTCTTCTCTGTATTGTGTCTTTTTCTTGGGGATTCTGTTTCACAGGTTACTCAGCAATAACGGTACCTTTAAGAGAGCTATTTTTTGGGCAGTTTCTACATGCTGGTGGCGTGGCAGTTCTCCTCCTAATTATTAAATTTTCCCCAATCTTATACCCCCCCCCCCCAAAGCATCAGATTGTGTCATTGGCTTTTAAGATGGTCAATATCCTCAATTCAAACTGGGGTGAAGTTTGGTATATTTTTGGGGTATAATTTAAACTGATTGGCCTAATTTGAATCTGTTTTTGTCTCTAGGCAACCATCTACACTAACTGCTGGACCCCCATGCTACATTATATCTTGTTGGGAACACTTGGTGCTGTCAGGTAACTCTACTAGCTTTTAACTTTTGTAAAGGTACAGTACACCCACATCTTCAGAACAGTAGTGAAAAAATAGCACTGGAAATGTTAAAATAATTATTTTGCCTCACTATTTACAGTCAAGAAAGAAATCAGCGTGTTGGACAGTCGAAGGAAACCCTCTAAGACTCGGGGTCAGGGATTCAACAAAGGCAATGTAAGCAAACCAACAATAATGAAGAGAATGATGGGACTGAAAACTGCAGTTCCTTTGGTTAAAACCCCACAGAGAATAGGTGAGAACATTACCATTGATCTAGTTATAACCTCGCAACGCTGTCATAATTCAGGACCAGTTCCTTTCAATAGGAAGGCATTTGAAGAAATCTGACTGGGTTTGGAAGTCATCAGTTGGCTGAAGAAGAGAAGCTGAGTGATGAGAAAGCTGTAGAGAAGGTTCAGTGTGAGTTGGTAAATGCGTGTCAGTGTTAGGGAACATAACCAAGCAGGTGAGTTATTATCTGAATGGGAAAGAGGGAGCATATCCTTGTAGGTAGGCATACAGGTGGTGACAAAGGTAAATGTATGTTGGCCTTCTAGCAGGAGGGCTCTAATCCACAAACAGGGATGGTTTGCTGCAGTTGTACAGAGCGGCGGTAAGACCATACTTGGCATATTGTGTACAGTTTTGATTTCCTTATCTGAGGAAGAATGTTGTGGTGATGGATGGATTTGTGGATGGCAGGACTGATTTATGAAGAGAAACTGGATCAGTAGGACTGTGTTCATTGAAGATTTGAAGAATGAAGGGGGTTTTAGATTAGATTAGATTAGATTACAGTGTGGAAACAGGCCCTTCGGCCCAACAAGTCCACACCGACCCGCCGAAGCGAAACCCACCCATACCCCTACATTTACCCCTTACCTAACACTACGGGCAATTTAGTATGGCCAATTCACCTAACCTGCACATCTTTGGACTGTGGGAGGAAACCGGAGCACCCGGAGGAAACCCACGCAGACACGGGGAGAACGTGCAAACTCCACACAGTCAGTCGCCTGAGTCGGGAATTGAACCCGGGTCTCTGGCGCTGCGAGGCAGCAGTGCTAACCACTGTGCCACCGTGCCGCCCACGGTATCTCATAGAAACATAAAATTCTACAGGACGACATAGGACATGTGCAGAAAGGATATCTAGGCACTCCAGACCCAGAGGGTCACAGTCTTAGGATATGAAGTAGACCATTTAGGACTGAGATGAGGAGAAATTACTTCACACAGAGAATGGTGAGCCTGTAGAATTCTCTGCCACAAAAGCTGATTGAGACCAAAACATTAAATGTCTTCAAAAAGGAGATAGGTATAATCCTTGGGACGAAAGGGATCAAAGGGTATGATGTAATGAAGTTGAAGGCATGGACTGTACCTTTAAGAGAGAGTGAATGCTGTTTTGTTCTGAGAGCTTACAATCACCTGTCATATTATTAACTAGCAGTCTCAGAGTGCACTGGAAAATTGAAAATATGTAACATCTGGCAGTGAAATAAGATCCCTGAGTTGGTTGCTGTGTTGACAACAATTCAAATTTAACCAATCGGTTTAAATTACGCCCCAGGATACTAAACCTCAATCAAGTTTGAATTTATTATTTTGCTAACATCAAACCAATAAGACGATCTGAGGTTGGGGGTATAAAAAAAAGCCAGGCATTTTGAAAGTCAGACAGAACAACTGCTATTTGAAACACACTCTATCAAAGGGATCTTTCCACATGAAATATCTTAGCGAATTTTGACAAGATTTGTAGCTCAGGTTGAGGTTCTGGATGTAGGTTTGCTCGCTGAGCTGAAAGGTTCATTTTCAGATGTTTTGTCACCATACTAGGTAACATCTTCAGTGAGCCTCCGGATAAAGCACTGGTGGTATTTCCTGCTTTCAATTTATATGTTTGGGTTTCCTTGGGTTGGTGGTTTCATTTCCTGTAGTGATGTCATTTCCTATGGTGACGTCATTTCAAGTTCTTTTTCTCAGGGGTTGTAAGTGGGATCCAAGTCAATGTATTTGTTGATAGAGTTCCGGTTGCAATGCCATACTTAGAGTCATAGAGATGTACAGCACAGAAACAGACCCTTCAGTCCAACCTGTCCATGCCGTCCAGATATCCCAACCCAATCTAGTCCCACCGGCCCATATCCCTCCATACCCACCCAAATGCCTCTTAAATGTTGCAATTGTACCAGCCTCCACCACATCCTCTGGCAGTTCATTCCATGCACGTACCACCCTCTGTGTGAAAAAGTTGCCCCTTAGGTCTCTTTTATATCACTTCCCTCTCACCCTAAGCCTATGCACTCTAGTTCTGGACTCCCCAATCCCAGAGCAAAGACTTTGTCTATTTACCCTATCCTTGCCCCTCATAATTTTGTAAATCTCTATAAGGTCACCCCTCAGCCTCCGACACTCCAGGGAAAACAGCCCCAGCCTGTTCAGCCTCTCCCTGTAGCTCAAATCCTCCAACCCTGGCAACATTCTTGTAAATCGTTTCTGAACCCTTTCAAGTTGCACAACATCTTTCCGATAGGAAGGAGACCAGAATTGCACGCAATATTCCAACAGTGGCCTAACCAATGTCCTGTACAGCCGCAACATGACCTCCCAACTCCTGTACTCAATACTCTGACCAATAAAGGAAAGCATACCAAACGCCTTCTTCACTATCCTATCTACCTGTGACTCCACTTTCAAGGAGCTATGAACCTGCACTCCAAGGTCTCTTTGTTCAGCAATACTCCCTCGGACATTACCATTAAGTGTATAAGACCTGCTAAGATTTGCTTTCCCAAAATACAGCACCTCGCATTTATCTGAATTAAACTCCATTTGCCACTTCTCAGCCCATTGGCCCATCTGGTCCAGATCCTGTTGTAATCTGAGGTAACCCTCTTCGCTGTCCACTACACCTCCAACTTTGGTGTCATCTGCAAACTTACTAATTGTACCTCTTATGCTCGCATCCAAATCATTTATGTAAATGACGAAAAGTAGAGGACCCAGCACCGATCCTTGTGGCACTCCACTGGTCACAGGCCTCCAGTCTGAAAAACAACCCTCCACGACCACCCTCTGTCTTCTATCTTTGAGCCAGTTTTGTATCCAAATGGCTAGTTCTCCCTGTATTCCATGAGATCTAACCTTGCTAATCAGTCTCCCATGGGGAACCTTGTCGAATGCCTTACTGAAGTCCATATAGGTCACATCTACTGCTCTGCCCTCATCAATCCTCTTTGTTATTTCTTCAAAAAACTCAATCAAGTTTGCGAGACATGATTTCACACACACAAAGCCATGTTGACTATCCCTAATCAGTCCTTGCCTTTCCAAATAGATGTACATCCTGTCCCTCAGGATTCCCTCCAACAACTTGCCCACCACCAACATCAGGCTCACCAGTCTATAGTTCCCTGGCTTGTCCTTACCACCCTTCTTAAACAGTGGCACCACGTTTGCCAACCTCCAGTCTTCCGACACCTCACCTGTGACTAGCGATGATACAAATATCTCAGCAAGAGGCCCAGCATTCACTTCTCCAGCTTCCCACAGAGTTCTCGGGCACACCTGATCAGGTCCTGGGGATTTATCCACCTTTAACCGTTTCAAGACATCCAGCACTTCTTCCTCTGTATTGTGGACATTTTGCAAGATGTCACCATCTATTTCCCTACAGTCTATATCTTCCATGTCCTTTTCCACAGTAAATCCTGATGCAAAATATTCATTTAGTATGTCCCCCATTTTCTGTGGCTCCACACAAAGACTGCCTTGCTGATCTTTGAGGGGCCCTATTCTCTCCCTAGTTACCCTTTTTGTCCTTAATATATTTGTAAAAACCCTTTGGATTCTCCTTAACTCTTTTTCCCAAAGCTATCTCATGTCCCCTTTTTGCCCTCCTGATTTCCCTCTTAAGTTTACTCCTACTTCCTTTATACTCTTCTAAGGATTCACTCAATCTATCCTGTCTACACCTAACATGTGCTTCCTTCTTTTTCTTAACCAAACCCTGAATTTCTTTAGTCATCCAGCATTCCCTATACCTACCCGCCTTCCCTTTCACTCTGACAGGAATATAATTTCTCTGGATTCTTGTTATCTCATTTCTGAAGGCTTCCCATTTTCCAGCCGTCCCTTTACCTGCGAACACTTGCCCCCAATCAGCTTTCGAAAGTTCTTGCCTAATACCGTCAAAATTGGCCTTTCTCCAATTTAGAACTTCAACTTTCAGATCTGGTCTATCCTTTTCCATCACTATTTTAAAACAAATAGAATTATGATCACTGGCCCAAAGTGCTCCCCCACTGACACCTCAGTCACCTGCCGTGCCTTATTTCCCAAGAGTAGGTCAAGTTTTGCACCTTCTCTAGTAGGTACATCCACATACTGAATCAGAAAATTGTCTTATACGCACTTAACAAATTTCTCTCCAACTAAACCCTCAACACTATTGTAGTCCCAGTCTATGTTTGGAAAATTAAAATCCCCTACCATAACTACCCTATTATTCTTACAGATAGCTGAGATCTCCTTACAAGTTTGTTTTTCAATTTCCCTCTGACTACTAGGAGGTCTATAAGGTGATCATCCCCTTTCTTATTTCTCAGTTCCACTCAAATAACTTCCCTGGATGTATTTCCAGGAATATCCTCCCTAAGTACAGCTGTTTGCTTTCCCTTATCAAGAATGCCACTCCCCCTCCTCTCTTGCCCCACCTTTCTATCCTTCCTGAAGCATTTGTATCCTGGAACATTAAGCTGCCAGTCCTGCCCATCCCTGAGCCATGTTTCTGTAATTGCTATGATATCCCAGTCCCATGTTCCTAACCATGCCCTGAGTTCATCTGCTTTCTCTGTTAGGCCCCTTGCATTGAAATAAATGCAGTTTAATTTATTAGTCCTACCTTTCCCTGCCTGCCCTGACTGTTTGACTCACTTCTGTTCTCAGCTGTACCAGTCTCAGATCGATCTCTTTCCTCACTATCTCCCTGGGTCCCACCCACTCCCCCCCCCCCTCCCACCTTACTAGTTTAAATCCTCCCGAGCAGTTCTAGCAAATCTCCCTGCCAGTATATTAGTCTCCTTCCAACTTAGGTGCAATCCGGCTTTCTTGTACAGGTCACTTCTACCCCAAAAGAGATTCCAACGATCCAAAAATGTGAATCCTTCTCCCATACACCAGCTCCTCAGCCATGCATTCATCTGCTCTATCCTCCTATTCCTGCCCTCACTAGCTCGTAGCAGCGGGAGTAATCCAGATATTACTACCCTTGAGGATCTCCTTTTTAACTTTCTGCCTAACTCTCTGTAACCTCCCTTCATAGTCTCAACCTTTTCCCTTCCTATGTCGTTGGTTCTAATGTGGACAATGACCTCCTGCTGGCCCCTCTCCCCCGTGAGAACATTCTGCACCCTCTCTGAGACATCCTTGATCCTGGCACCAGGGAAACAACACACCATTCTGCTTTTTCTCTGCTGGCCACAGAAACATCTGTCTGTACCTCAGACTACAGAATCTCCTAATACAATTGATCTCGACGTACCCCTCGTTGCATTAGAGCCAGTCTCAATACCAGAAACTTGGCTCTAGGAATTCTTGTGCATGTCTCTGGCTTGTCCTAGGATGGATATGTTGTCCCAGTCGAAGTGGTGTCCTTCCTCATCCATATGTAAGTATATTAGTGAGAGTGGGTCATGTCTTTTTGTGGCTAGTTAATGTTCATATATCCCGAGCGTTCACTGTCGTATCGTAACAGCATACGGGACTTGGGTCCGTGATTTGGACAGGTTTAGACAAATTCCAGTATGGGATTTGGTCAGATTTAAACTGATTTGGGGTACAACCAATTCCAGTAGATTTGAACACTTGCCGGTTAGTATCCTAGATCTTTAAATAACACAATTTGTTTAATTTTGTTTACTTGTGGTTGGTTAAATTAAAAGTGAGAAATGCCTCTTAAAATTGCTAAAGAGGATCTCGGGTTTGAAGATGAAAAGGGAACATACAACACAGAACAATACAGCGCAGACTAGGCCCTTCGGCCCTCGATGTTGTGCTGACCTGTGGACTTTTCTCAGCTCGCCCCCTACACTATCCCATCATCATCCATGTGCTTATCCAAGGATTGTTTATATCGCCCTTATGTGGCTGAGTTGACTACATTAGCAGGTAGGGCATTCCTCAGACCCCAGCCCTCCAACCGTAACAAGGACAGAACGCCCCTGGTGCTCACCTTCCATCCTACCAACCTTCGCATAAACCAAATCATCCGCCGACATTTCCGCCACCTCCAAAAAGACCCCACCACCAGGGATATATTTCCCTCCCCACCCCTTTCTGCCTTCGCAAAGACCGTTCCCTCCGTGACTACCTGGTCAGGTCCACGCCCCCCTACAACCCACCCTCCCATCCTGGCACTTTCCTCTGCCACCGCAGGAACTGTAAAACCTGTGCCCACACCTCCTCCCTCACCTCTATCCAAGGCCCTAAAGGAGCCTTCCACATCCATCAAAGTTTTACCTGCACATCCATCAATATCATTTATTGTATCCGTTGCTCCCGATGCAGTCTCCTCTACATTGGGGAGACTGGACACCTCCTAGCAGAGCGCTTTAGGGAACATCTCTGGGACACCCGCACCAATCAACCACACCGCCCCGTGGCCCAACATTTCAACTCCCCCTCCCACTCTGCCGAGGACATGGAGGTCCTGGGCCTCCTTCACGGCCGCTCCCTCACCACCAGACGCCTGGAGGAAGAACGCCTCATCTTCCGCCTCGGAACACTTCAACCCCAGGGCATCAATGTGGACTTCAACAGTTTCCTCATTTCCCCTTCCCCCACCTCACCCTAGTTCCACACTTCCAGCTCAGCACTGTCCCCTTGACGTGTCCGGACTTGTCCTACCTGCCTATCTCCTTTTCCACCTATCCACTCCACCCTCTCCTCCCTGACCTATCGCCTTCATCCCCTCCCCCACTCACCCATTGTACTCTATGCTACTTTCTCCCCACCCCCACCCTCCTCTAGCTTATCTCTCCACGTTTCAGGCTCACTGCCTTTATTCCTGATGAAGGGCTTTTGCCCGAAACGTCGATTTCGCTGCTCCTTGGATGCTGCCTGAACTGCTGTGCTCTTCCAGCTCCACTAATCCAGAATCTGGTTTCCAGCATCTGCAGTCATTGTTTTTACCTCATTCCACATCCTTACCACTCTCTGCGTAAAGAACCTGCCTCTGACATCTGTCTTAAATCTATCATCCCTCAATTTGTGGTTATGCCCTCTCGTACAAGCTGACTTCATTATCCCAGGAAAAAGACTTTCACCGTCTACCCTATCTAATCCTCTGATCATCTTGTATGTCTCTATCAAGTCCCCCCTTAGCTGCCTTTCCAATGAGAACAGACCCAAGTCCCTCAGCCTTTCCTCATAAGGCCTTCCCTCCAGACCAGGCAACATCCTGGTAAATCTCCTCTGCACCTTTTCCAATGTTTCTGTAATGGGGCGACCAGAACTGTACACAATATTCCAAGTGTGGCTGCACCAGCATTTTGTATAGTTGCAACATAATATTGCGGCTCAGGAACTCAATCCCTCTACGAATGAAACCTAACACACCGTATGCCTTCTTAACAGCGCTATCCACCTGGGTGGCAACTTTCAGGGATCTATGTACGTGGACTCCAACATCCCTCTCCACATCCACACGACCAAGAATCTTTCCATTGACCCAGTATTCTGCCTTCCTGTTATTCTTCTCAAAGTGCATAATCTCACATTTAGCTGCATTGAACTCCATTTACCACCTCTCAGCCCAATTCTGAAGTTTATCCAAGTTCCCCTGCAACCTGTAACATTCTTCCAAACTATCCACTACTCCACCGACTTTGGTGTCGTCTGCAAATTTACTAATCCATCCACCTATGCCTGCGTCTAAGTCATTTATAAAAATGACAAACAGCAGTGGTCCCAAAACAGATCCTGTGGCACACCACTGGTAACTGGACTCCAGACTGAATATTTTCCATCAACCACCACTCATTGCTAAACTACTAAATCACCTCAATCCCATGCCTCTGCATTTTCTCCAACAGCCTATCATATGGAACCTTATCAAAGGCTTTACTGAAGTCCATGTATACCACATCAACTGCCCTACCCTCATCTACATGCTTGGTCACCTTCTCAAAAAACTCAATGAGGTTTGTGAGACACGACCTGCCCTTGACGAAACCGTGTTGACTATCTGAAATCAAACTGTTGCTTGCTAAATGATTATAAATCTTATCTCTTATAATCCTTTCCAAAACCTTTCCTACAACAGAAGTAAGGCTCACTGGTCTATAATTACCTGGGTCATCTCTACTGCCCTCCTTGAGCAAGGGCACAACATTTGCAATCCTCCAGTCCTCTGGTACTAAAGCTGTAGACAATGACGACTCAAATATTAAGGCCAAAGGCTCCACTATCTCTTCCCTAACGTCTCAAAGAATCCTTGGATAAATCCCATCTGGCCCAGGGGACTTGTCTACTTTCACTCCTTCTAGAATTGATAACACCTCTAATATCTAGTATGTCCTTCTTCTCCTCTACAACAAACTCCTTTTTCTGAGTGAAAACCAATGAGAAATGTTCGTTTAGCACCTCTCCGATCTTCACAGGGTCCACACTCAACTTCCCACTTCTGTCTTTGGCTGCCCCTATTCTTACCCTAGTCGTCCTTTTATTCCTCACATACCTACAGAAAGCTTTAGGGTTCTCCTTTATTCTATTTGCTAAAGTCTGCTCGTGTCCTCTTTGCTCTTCTTAACTCTCTCTTTAAATCCTTCCTAGCTGATCTGTAACTCTCCAGCGCCTCATCTGTACCATCTTGCCTCATCAACACATAAGCCTCCTTCTTCTGCTTAACAAGAGATCCCCCATAGTGACCACACTGTTCCTTTCACTCCTACCCAGAATCATTTTTGCCGATTCTCTC
Organism: Chiloscyllium plagiosum; assembly: GCF_037043375.1. Taxonomy (NCBI): domain Eukaryota; kingdom Metazoa; phylum Chordata; class Chondrichthyes; order Orectolobiformes; family Hemiscylliidae; genus Chiloscyllium; species Chiloscyllium plagiosum. The sequence continues at coordinate 4,799,630 of NW_028270173.1, read as the reverse complement.
CTCCACCTCCCTGGAACTCTGCAGAGACCTATAAAAAGCTCCCAGCAGTGTGACCTCTTTTCTCCTGTTTCTAACCTCAGCCCACACTACCTCAATAGACGAGTCCTCGTCAAAAGTTCTTTTCGCCACCGTTATACTATCCTTGACTAACAAGGCCACACCTCCCCCTCTTTTACCGCCTTCCCTGTTCTTAATGAAAGATCTATACCCTGAAACCTGCAACATCCATGTCTCTGAAATGGCCACAACATCAAAGTCCCATGCTGCAAGCTCATCTTTCTTATTCCGGATACTCCTGGTGTTGAAGTAGACACACTTGAAACCAGTTTGCTGTCTGCGAGCACGTTCCTGTAACTGTGAAATCGGTGTCTGTGTCCCTGATCAGCTGTGAACTAAGTTGGATGATATTGAATGGTGTAGCAGGCTCGACAGTCTGATGATTGGCCGGCCCACTCCTGCTCCTCTTCTTGATGGTTTTGTATAAGTTACTGTCGATCTATATCTAACTTGGTAAGAATGGAACCAGGTGAGAATGTCCTGATGCCTTTGGGTAACCATTGGTGGAAAATGCCCTGATCAAAGGCTGCAGAGAAATTGAGAAGGGGCAAGGAGGGAAAGTTTACCTTTATCACTCACGTGGAATACCATTTGTTACTGAGATGAGAGCTATTTTGAAAATGTGTTTTTGCTAAATGGGAATGTTACTTTGGTGTAAATTTCTAATGTTTCTCTCGACTAACTGTTTTCTTTTAGAGCAGGACATTTTGTCTGAACCAATCAGAATAATCCTCCCTGTAGGTTCCTCTTCCCTGCTCCAAGTCAGTAAGAATGAATCCGTCCAGATTATCTGGAAGCACGTCAATCATAAAATCGAACGGGTGATTCTGGAGTACACAACTGCCAGCAACTCCCTGGTTTTTAGCCCCTACTTCAAAGGCAGAGTGAAGTTTGATAATCGCACTGGCTCTCTCTTTCTCAAGCAGTTAGAGATCACAGACAATGGCATTTACGAAGCAATCTTCTTCCTGCCTACCCGGAAGGATCAGGATGTGGTCAGACACACCTACTTTCTGGTCGAAGTTATGGGTGAGTGAAACACTTGGATATAAAAGTTGATACCAATGTGTGCATTACACAATTGTTTAGCAGTTTTATTCCCAGCAATTCATTCTCATTCCGACCTACTGATTTACACCGAATGAATACTCTGTTATTTACATGCCAGGGTTGGTTAGCTCAGTTGGCGAGATGGCTGGTTTGTAACAGGGTGTGACACCAATAGCATGGGTTCAACCCCTGTGCTGGCTGAGTATACCTCCTCAACCTCTTCCCTCACCTGAGCGATAAAGACCACCAGGTTCAATCATTCCTAGCTGTGTCTCTCAATGAGAGAGTAAACCCATCTGGGACTATGGCATCTTTATTATATACCCTTGGGTTTTATTTAAATTAATTTGGATCCCTTTAATGTTGATGATTTGAATTTATTTATTCCTGGATATACTATTAAATTCTTGTTAGGGTGCGATACTAGTGGCAAAAGGACAGTCACAAATTGACAACCGCAGCATACAACTAATAATTAATAATTAACTTCCCATCGAGTACAGCAGTTCAACACATCACTCACTCTCGTTTGCATGCTGTTTCTCACACACTCTCTCGCTCGCTCTCTCTGGCGCGCGCACTCCCTCGCTCTCTCTGGCGCGCGCACTCCCTCGCTCTCACTCTCTCTAGCTCTCGCACGCGCTCGCTCTTGCGCTGTCTTGCTTTATCTCACTTTTGCGCAAGCTGCCTCTCGTGCGCACTCTCTCTCCTGTGCGTCTCTCACCCACACGCTTTTCCTCCCTTGCGCTCTCTCTTAGCTGCTCTGGTACATGCACTTACATTCATTCTCTCTCATGCGCACGCTCTCTTGCACTCTCTCCTGCATGAACTCTCTCTTGCTCTCATGTGCACGCTCTCTCTTGCACACTCTCCTTCATGCACTCTCTCTCTCGCTCTCATGTGCGCTGTCTCATGCACGCTGTCTTGCACTCTCTCGCTCTCAAGCGCACACTCTCTTGCACTCTCTCCTGTATGAACTCTCTCTTGCTCTCAAGTGCACACTCTCTTGCACTCTCTCCTGCATGCACTCTCGATCTCTCTCGTGCAAACGCTCTCTCTTGCACTCTCTCCTGCATACACTCTCTCTCGATCACTCTCTCTCATGCGCACTCTCTCTTCCACTCTCTCCTATATGCACTCTCTCTCTCCATCTCTCTCGTGCCCACGCTCTCTCTTGCACTCTCTCCTGCATTCACTCTCTCTCAATCTCTCTCATGCACACGCTCTCTCTTGCACACTTTCCTGCATGCACTCTCTCTCGATCTCTCTCTCTCATGCGCACTCTCTCTTCCACTCTCTCCTGCATGCACTCTCTCTCGTGCGCACGCTCTCTTTTGCACTCTCTCCTGCATGCACTCTCTCTCTCGATCTCTCTCGTGCCCACGCTCTCTCTTGCACTCTCTCCTGCATACACTCTCTCTCGATCTCTCTCGTGCCCATGATCTCTCTTGCTCTCGATCTCTCTCGTGCGCACGCTCTCTCTTGCATGCACTCTTTCGATCTCTCTCGTGCGCACGCTCTCTTGCACTCTCTCTCGATCTCTCTCGTGCGCACGCTCTCTCGATCTCTCTCGTGCGCACGCTCTCTCGATCTCTCTCGTACGCACGCTCTGCCTCGTGCGCGCGCTCTCTCTCGCTCTCGTGCGCGCGCTCTCTCTCGCTCTCCCTCGTGCGCGCGCTCTCTCTCGCTCTCCCTCGTGCGCGCGCTCTCTCTCGCTCTCTCTCGTGCGCGCGCTCTCTCTCGCTCTCTCTCGTGCGCGCGCTCTCTCTCGCTTTCTCTCGTGCGCGCGCTCTCTCTCGCTCTCTCTCGTGCGCGCGCTCTCTCTCGCTCTCTCTCGTGCGCGCGCTCTCTCTCGCTCTCTCTCGTGCGCGCGCTCTCTCTCGCTCTCTCTCGTGCGCGCGCTCTCTCTCGCTCTCTCTCGTGCGCGCGCTCTCTCTCGCTCTCTCGTGCGCGCGCGCTCTCTCTCTCGTGCGCGCGCTCTCTCTCGCTCTCTCTCGTGTGCGCGCTCTCTCTCGCTCTCTCTCGTGTGCGCGCTCTCTCTCGCTCTCTCTCGTGCGCGCTCTCTCTCTCGCTCTCTCGTGCGCGCGCTCTCTCTCTTGTGCGCGCGCTCTCTCTTGCTCTCTCTTGTGCGCGCGCTCTCTCTTGCTCTCTCTTGTGCGCGCGCTCTCTCTTGCTCTCTCTTGTGCGCGCGCTCTCTCTCGCTCTCGTGCGCGCGCTCTCTCTCTCGTGCGCGCTCTCTCTCGTGCGCGCGCTCTCTCGTGCGCGTTCTCTCTTGTGCGCGCTCTCTCTCTCGTGCGCGCGCTCTCTCTTGCTCTCTTGTGCGTGCGCTCCCTCTCGCTCTCTCTCGTGCGCGCGCGCTCTCTCGCTCTCTCTCGTGCGCGCGCGCTCTCTTGCACCCTCTCCTGCATGCACTCTCTCGATCTCTCTCGTGCGCACGCTCTCTCTTGCACAGTCTCTCTATCTCTCTCGGGCGCGCTCTCTCTCTCTCTCTCGGGCGCGCTCTCTCTCTCTCTCTCGGGCGCGCGCGCTCTCTCTCTCTCTCTCTGGCGCGCGCTCTCTCTCTCTCTCTCTGGCGCGCGCTCTCTCTCTCTCTCTCGGGCGCGCGCTCTCTCTCTCTCTCTCGGGCACGCGCTCTCTCTCTCTCTCTCGGGCGCGCGCTCTCTCTCTCTCTCGTGTGCGCGGTCTCTCTCTCTCTCGTGTGCGCTCTCTCTCTCTCGTGTGCGCGCGCCCTCTCTCTCGGGCGTGCGCTCTCGCTCTCTCTCGTGTGCGCGCTCTCTCTCTCTCGTGTGCGCGCCCTCACTCTCTCTCTCTCGTGTGCGCGCCCTCTCTCTCTCGTGTGCGCGCCCTCTCTCACGCACGCGCTCTCTCTCGCACTGTCTCTCGCTCTCTCTCGTGCGCACGTTCCCTCTTGCACTCACTCTCGTGCGCACGCTCCCTCTTGCACTCACTCTCGTGCGCACGCTCTCTTGCACTGTCTCTCAATCTCTCTCGTGCGCACGCGCTCTCTTGCACTCTCTCTCGATCTCTCTCGTGAGCACGCTCTCTCTTGCACTCTCTCTCGATCTCTCTTGTGCGCACGCTCTCTCTCGATCTCTCTCGTGCGCGCACTCTCTCGTCTGCGCTCTCTTTCTCGCTCTCTCTCGTGCGCGCAGTCTTTCTCGCTCACGTGCGCACGCTCCCTCTTGCACTCACTCTCGGGCGCGCGCTCTCTGTCGGGCGCGCGCTCTCCCTCGCTCTCTGTCGGGCGCGCGCTCTCCCTCGCTCTCTGTCGGGCGCGCGCTCTCCCTCGCTCTCTGTCGGGCGCGCGCTCTCCCTCGCTCTCTGTCGGGCGCGCGCTCTCCCTCGCTCTCTGTCGGGCGCGCGCGCTCTCTCTCTCGGGCACGCGCGCTCTCTCTCTCTCGGGCACGCCCGCTCTCTCTCTCTCGGGCACGCGCGCTTGCTCTCTCGTGTGCGCGCTCTCTCTCTTGTGTGCGCGCTCTCTCTCTCGTGTGCGCGCTCTCTCTCTCGTGTGCGCGCTCTCTCTCGTGTGCGCGCCCCCTCTCTCTCGTGTGCGCGCCCCCCTCTCTCTCTTGTGCGCGCCCTCTCTCTCTCTCGTGCGCGCCCACTCTCTCTCGTGCGCGCCCTCTCTCTCTCATGCGTGCGCGCCCACTCTCTCTCGTGCGCGCCCTCTCTCTCTCATGCGTGCGCGCCCTCTCTCTCTCGTGCGCGCGCTCGCTCTCTCGTGTGCACGCCCCCTCTCTCTCTCGTGTGCGCCCTCTCTCTCGTGCGCGCCCTCTCTCTCTCTCATGCGTGCGCGCCCTCTCTCTCTCATGCGTGCGCGCCCTCTCTCTCTCTCGTGCACGCCCTCTCTCTCTCGTGCACGCCCTCTCTCTCTCGTGCACGCCTTCTCTCTCTCGTCGCGCCCTCTCTCTCTCGTGCGCGAGCTCTCTCTCGCACTGTCTCTCGCGCTCTCTCGTGCGCACGCTCCCTCTTGCACTCATTCTCGTGCGCACGCTCCCTCTTGCACTCACTCTCGTGCGCACGCTCCCTCTTGCACTCACTCTCGTGCGCACGCTCCCTCTTGCACTCCCTCTCGTGCGCACGCTCCCTCTTGCACTCACTCTCGTGCGCACGCTCCCTCTTGCACTCTGTCCTGCATGCACTCTCTCGATCTCTCTCGTGCACACGCTCTCTTGCACTCTCTCTCGATCTCTCTCGTGCGCACGCTCTCTCTTGCACTCTCTCTCGATCTCTCTTGTGCGCGCGCTCTCTCTCGATCTCTCTTGTGCGCGCGCTCTCTCTCGATCTCTTTTGTGCGCGCTGTCTCGATCTCTTTTGTGCGCGCGCTCTCTCTCGATCTCTCTTGTGCGCGCGCGCTCTCTCTCGATCTCTCTTGTGCGCGCGCTCTCTCTCGATCTCTCTCGTGCGCGTGCTCTCTCTCGATCTCTCTCGTGCGCGCGCTCTCTCTCGATCTCTCTCGTGCGCGCGCTCTCTCTCTCGTCGCGCCCTCTCTCTCTCGTGCGCGAGCTCTCTCTCGCACTGTCTCTCGCGCTCTCTCGTGCGCACGCTCCCTCTTGCACTCACTCTCGTGCGCACGCTCCCTCTTGCACTCCCTCTCGTGCGCACGCTCCCTCTTGCACTCCCTCTCGTGCGCACGCTCCCTCTTGCACTCACTCTCGTGCGCACGCTCCCTCTTGCACTCTGTCCTGCATGCACTCTCTCGATCTCTCTCGTGCACACGCTCTCTTGCACTCTCTCTCGATCTCTCTCGTGCGCACGCTCTCTCTTGCACTCTCTCCTGATCTCTCTTGTGCGCGCGCTCTCTCTCGATCTCTCTTGTGCGCGCGCTCTCTCTCGATCTCTCTTGTGCGCGCGCTCTCTCTCGATCTCTCTTGTGCGCGCGCTCTCTCTCGATCTCTTTTGTGCGCGCGCTCTCTCTCGATCTCTTTTGTGCGCGCGCTCTCTCTCGATCTCTCTCGTGCGCGCGCTCTCTCTCGATCTCTCTCGTGCGCGCGCTCTCTCTCGATCTCTCTCGTGCGCGCGCTCTCTCTCGATCTCTCTCGTGCGCGCGCTCTCTCTCGATCTCTCTCGTGCGCGCGCTCTTTCTCGCTCTCTCTCGTGCGCGCGCTCTTTCTCGCTCTCCTGCGCGCGCTCCCTCTTGCACTCACTCTCGTGCGCACGCTCTCTCTTGCACTGTCTCTCGATCTCTCTCGTGCGCACGCACTCTCTTGCACTCTCTCCTGCATGCACTCTCTCTCGATCTCTCTCGTGCGCACGCTCTCTCTTGCACTCTCTCTCGATCTCTCTCGTGCGCACGCTCTCTCTCGATCTCTCTCGTGCGCGCGCTCTTTCTCGCTCTCTCTCGTGCGCGCGCTCTTTCTCGCTCTCCTGCGCGCGCTCCCTCTTGCACTCACTCTCGTGCGCACGCTCTCTCTTGCACTGTCTCTCGATCTCTCTCGTGCGCACGCACTCTCTTGCACTCTCTCCTGCATGCACTCTCTCGATCTCTCTCGTGCGCACGCTCTCTCTTGCACTCTCTCTCGATCTCTCTCGTGCGCGCGCTCTCTCTCGATCTCTCTCGCGCGCGCGCTCTTTCTCGCTCTGTCTCGTGCGCGCACTCTCTCTCGCTCTGTCTCGTGCGCGCACTCTCTCTCTCTCTCTCGGGCGCGCGCTCTCTCTCGCTCTCTCTCGGGCGCGCGCTCTCTCTCGCTCTCTCTCGGGCGCGCGCTCTCTCTCGCTCTCTCTCGGGCGCGCGCTCTCTCTCGCTCTCTCTCGGGCGCGCGCTCTCTCTCGCTCTCTCTCGGGCGCGCGCTCTCTCTCGCTCTCTCTCGGGCGTGCTCTCTCTCTCGCTCTCTCTCGGGCGCGCGCTCTCTCTCGCACTGTCTCGGGCGCGCGCTCTCTGTCGGGCGCGCGCTCTCCCTCGCTCTCTGTCGGGCGCGCGCTCTCCCTCGCTCTCTGTCGGGCGCGCGCTCTCCCTCGCTCTCTGTCGGGCGCGCGCTCTCCCTCGCTCTCTGTCGGGCGCGCGCTCTCCCTCGCTCTCTGTCGGGCGCGCGCTCTCCCTCGCTCTCTGTCGGGCGCGCGCTCTCCCTCGATCTCTGTCGGGCGCGCGCTCTCCCTCGCTCTCTGTCGGGCGCGCGCTCTCCCTCGCTCTCTGTCGGGCGCGCGCTCTCCCTCGCTCTCTGTCGGGCGCGCGCTCTCCCTCGCTCTCTGTCGGGCGCGCGCTCTCCCTCGCTCTCTCTCGGGCACGCGCGCTCGCTCTCTCTCGGGCACGCGCGCTCGCTCTCCCTCGGGCACGCGCGCTCGCTCTCCCTCGGGCACGCGCGCTCGCTCTCCCTCGGGCACGCGCGCTCGCTCTCTCTCGTGCGCGCGCTCTCTCTCTCTCTCGTGCGCGCGCTCTCTCTCTCGTGCGCGCGCTCTCTCTCCCGTGCACGCCCTCTCTCGTGCACGCGCTCTCTCTCGCACTGTCTCTCGTGCACGCGCTCTCTCTCGCACTGTCTCTCGTGCGCACGCTCCCTCTTGCGCTCACTCTCGTGCGCACGCTCCCTCTTGCGCTCACTCTCGTGCGCACGCTCCCTCTTGCACTCACTCTCGTGCGCACGCTCCCTCTTGCACTCACTCTCGTGCGCACGCTCCCTCTTGCACTCACTCTCGTGCGCACGCTCCCTCTTGCACTCACTCTCGTGCGCACGCTCCCTCTTGCACTCTGTCCTGCATGCACTCTCTCGATCTCTCTCGTGCGCAAGCTCTCTTGCACTCTCTCTCGATCTCTCTCGTGAGCGCGCTCTCTCTTGCTCTCTCTCGTGCGCGCGCTCTTTCTCGCTCTCCTGCGCGCGCTCCCTCTTGCACTCACTCTCGTGCGCACGCTCTCTCTTGCACTGTCTCTCGATCTCTCTCGTGCGCGCGCTCTCTCTCGCTCTCTCTCGTGCGCGCGCTCTCTCTCGATCTCTCTTGTGCGCGCGCTCTCCCTCGCTCTCTCTCGTGCGCGCGCTCTCTCTCGCTCTCTCTCGTGCGCGCGCTCTCTCTCGATCTCTCTTGTGCGCGCGCTCTCCCTCGCTCTCTCTCGTGCGCGCGCTCTCCCTCGCTCTCTCTCGTGCGCGCGCTCTCTCTCGCTCTCTCTCATGCGCGCGCTCTCTCTCGCTCTCTCTCGTGCGCGCGCTCTTTCTCGCTCTCCTGTGCGCGCTCCCTCTTGCACTCACTCTCGTGCGCACGCTCTCTCTTGCACTGTCTCTCGATCTCTCTCGTGCGCACGCACTCACTTGCACTCTCTCCTGCATGCACTCTCTCGATCTCTCTCGTGCGCACGCTCTCTCTTGCACTCTCTCTCGATCTCTCTCGTGCGCACGCTCTCTCTTGCACTCTCTCTCGATCTCTCTCGTGCGCATGCTCTCTCTTGCACTCTCTCTCGATCTCTCTCGTGCGCGCGCTCTCTCTCGATCTCTCTCGTGCGCGCGCTCTCTCTCGATCTCTCTCGTGCGCGCGCTCTCTCTCTCGCTCTCTCTCGGGCGCGCGCTCTCTCTCTCGCTCTCTCTCGGGCGCGCTCTCTCTCTCGCTCTCTCTCGGGCGCACTCTCTCTCGGGCGCGCGCTCTCTCTCTCGCTCTCTCTCGGGCGCGCTCTCTCTCTCGCTCTCTCTCGGGCGCGCGCTCTCTCTCGGGCGCGCGCTCTCCCTCGCTCTCTGTCGGGCGCGCTCTCTCGGGAACGCGCACGCTCTCTCTCTCGGGCACGCGCGCTCGCTCTCTCTCGGGCACGCGCGCTCGCTCTCTCTCGGGCACGCGCGCTCGCTCTCTCGTGTGCGCGCTCGCTCTCTCGTGTGCGTGCTCTCTCTCGCACTGTTTCTCGTGCGCACGCTCCCTCTTGCACTCACTCTCGTGCGCACGCTCCCTCTTGCACTCACTCTCGTGCGCACGCGCTCTCTTGCACTCTGTCCTGCATGCACTCTCTCGATCTCTCTCGTGCGCACGCTCTCTCTTGCACTCTCTCTCTATCTCTCTCGTGAGCGCGCTCTCTCTCGCTCTCTCTCGTGCGCGCGCTCTTTCTCGCTCTCTCTCGTGTGCGCTCTCTTTCTCGCTCTCCTGCGCGCGCTCCCTCTTGCACTCACTCTCGTGCGCACGCTCTCTCTTGCACTGTCTCTCGATCTCTCTCGTGCGCACGCACTCTCTCGATCTCTCTCGTGCGCGCGCACTCTCTCGATCTCTCTCGTGCACGCGCTCTCTCTCGATCTCTCTCGTGCACGCGCTCTCTCTTGCTCTCTCTCGTGCGCACGTTCTCTCTCGCTCTCTCTCGTGCGCGCGCTCTCTCTCGCTCTCTCTCGTGCGCGCGCTCTCTCTCTCGCTCTCTCGTGGGCGCCTCTCTCTCGATCTCTCTCGTGCGCGCGCTCTCTCTCGATCTCTCTCGTGCGCGCGCTCTCTCTCGATCTCTCTCGTGCGCGCGCTCTCTCTCGATCTCTCTCGTGCGCGCGCTCTCTCTCGATCTCTCTCGTGGGCGCGCTCTCTCTCGATCTCTCTCGTGGGCGCGCTCTCTCTCGATCTCTCTCGTGGGCGCGCTCTCTCTCGATCTCTCTCGTGGGCGCGCTCTCTCTCGATCTCTCTCGTGGGCGCGCTCTCTCTCGATCTCTCTCGTGGGCGCGCTCTCTCTCGATCTCTCTCGTGGGCGCGCTCTCTCTCGATCTCTCTCGTGGGCGCGCTCTCTCTCGATCTCTCTCGTGGGCGCGCTCTCTCTCGATCTCTCTCGTGGGCGCGATCTCTCTCGTGGGCGCGCTCTCTCTCGATCTCTCTCGTGGGCGCGCTCTCTCTCGATCTCTCTCTCGTGCGCGCGCTCTCTCTCGATCTCTCTCTCGTGCGCGCGCTCTCTCTCGATCTCTCTCGTGCGCGCGCTCTCTCTCGATCTCTCTTGCACTTTCTCCTGCATGCACTCTCTCTCGATCTCTCTCGTGCGCGCGCGCTCTCTCGATCTCTCTCGTGCCCGCGCTCTCTCTCGATCTCTCTCGTGCGCGCGCTCTCTCTTGCACTCTCTCGTGCGCGCGCTCTCTCTTGCACTCTCTCTCCTGCATGCACACTCTCTCGGTCTCTCTTGCACTCTCTCCTGCATGCACTCTCTCTCGATCTCTCTCGTGCGCACGCTCTCTCTTGCACTCTCTCTCCTGCATGCACACTCTCTCGATCTCTCTTGCACTCTCTCCTGCATGCACACTCTCTCGATCTCTCTTGCACTCTCTCCTGCATGCACTCTCTCTCGATCTCTCTCGTGCGCACGCTCTCTCTTGCACTCTCTCTCCTGCATGCACACTCTCTCGATCTCTCTTGCACTCTCTCCTGCATGCACACTCTCTCGATCTCTCTCGTGCGCACGCTCTCTCTTGCACTCTCTCTTGCATGCACTCTCTCTCGATCTCTCTCGTGCGCACGCTCTCTCTTGCACTCTCTCTTGCATGCACTCTCTCTCGATCTCTCTCGTGCGCACGCTCTCTCTCGCACTCTCTCTCGATCTCTCTCGTGCGCACGCTCTCTCTCGCACTCTCTCCTGCATGCACTCTCTCTCGATCTCTCTCGTTGTCTCTTGTGCGTGCTGTCTCTTGTGCGCACATGCTCTCTCGCATTCACTCACATTCTTCCTCGTGCGTGGTCTCCCGTGTTCTTTCTCTTGTGTGCGCTCACGCTCGTGCACGCGTTGTCTCGTGTGCTCTCTCGTGCGCAATGTCTCTCACGTGCGTTCTCTGTTGTGCACGCGTTATCTCACTCTCCTTCGTGCGTGTGCTGTCTCTCCTGTGTGCTCTCTCACTCGCAATCTGCCTCGCACACGCTCTCTCTTGCTCACGTTCTTTCTCGTGCTCGCGCCTGCTCTCTCCCGCGCCCTGTTTCTCCCACGCATTCTTCCTCCCCTGCGCATGCTCTCTTTCATTTGCTCTCGTGCACGTGATCTCTCTTGTGCACGTGCTCTCGTTCATTCGTGCGCGCAGTCTCTCTCGCTGTCTTGCACTCTCTCTTGTGCACAGAGTCTCGCATTCTCTCCTGGGCGCACACTGACTCTGGCTCTCTCTCTTACTCGTGCTCTCTCTTGCTCACGCTTTTTTTTTCTTTCGCGCGTGCTCTCTCTCGCTCACACTGTATCTCATACTCTCTCTTGAGCTCACACCCTTGCTTGTGCTCTCTCTCACTAGCGCTCACGCTCTCTCTTGTTCTTGCACTCATTTGTGCGCTTTCTCACTATTGCTCACACTCTGTCTTGTTCTTGCACTCTCACTCGCGCTCACTGTTGCTCACACTCTCTCTCACTCGTGCGCTCTCTCGTGTGTGCTCTCGCTCGTGCTCTCCCTTGCTTGTCTGTTCTCTTGCTTGTGCTCTTTCGTGCGCACTGACTCTCTCTCTCTCTCTCTCTCTCTCTCTTTTGTGCATGCTCTCTCTCACTCGCAATCTCTGTCCCTCTCCCTCGCGCTTTCTCCCGCACATGCTCTGTCACACCCGCGCTCTCTTGCTCATGGTCTCTCTTGTGCTCGCACTTTCCCTCGTGCGCAGTCTTTCTCTCGCTCGCACTCCCCGCCATGGTATCTCTCCTGTGCGCTCTTTCCTGCTCTCTCATGCTCTCTCTCCTGTGCTCTCTCACGGTATCTCTCGTGCACTCGCTGTCTCCCATACACTATCGCTCACACTCTCTCACTCACGTTCTGTTTCGCATGTGATCTCTCGCTCGTGCTCTCTCTCTTGCTCATGCTTTCTCTCGTGCTGTCTCACTTGCACTCTTGTATGCAGTCTCTCTCACTCGTGCTGTCACATGCTTTCTCTCGACTGCGTTCTCTCTCTCTCCCGCTCTCTCTTGCACTCACTCTCTCCCACTCTCTCTCACACACTTGCTCTCTACTGCACACTCCACATGTTCTCTCTCATGCGCTCTCTCTCGCACTCGCTCTCTCTCATGCATGCTCTCTCTCTAGTTTGCACTCTCGCTTGTGCTCTCTCTCTCTCTCACACACGCACACTTTCTTGTTCATGCTCCCTCTTGTGCTCCCTCTTTATGCTCGCATTCTTGCTCGTGCTCTCACCCGCGGGCTCTCTGTCCCGCACGTTCTCGATCCTGTGCGCGCTCTCTCCTGCTGTAGCATGAACGAGCCAAGGCTGGCACCAGGATGATCTCTCAGTTGAATTGAGCAAGCTTTTGTAACTTTGCTTTTTAACAGAGAAACTGCGAATCCCACAGATCACCCAGGAGCCTGCCCGTATAATGAACTATGTCTGGTTGAGTTGTATTGTGAAAAAAGCAAAAGCAACTCACATCAGTTGGTGGAAGGATAACAAAGAACGGGACTTGTTGGATGACGGCCTATCATTTGGAAACAGGACATTGTTCATTCAGGACATGGAAGTGACTGATTGTGGTGTATATACCTGCATCGTGGAAAACGAGGTCAGCACTAACAGAAACTCACATGTGCTCACAGCAGATGGTAGGACTTCACCGGTTGATACAATGTAAAGTAGATAAATATATTCTAAATAATCAAGGATGAGAAAAAGTACCGCTGTCAGCTACTGTCTGAGCTACTTTGGATTAAAATCTAACTGATGACCACTGAGATGGGAAATGTTCTGAGGAAGGGCTACTGGACTCCAAATGTTATCTCTGATGTCTCTCCACTGATGCTGCCAGACCTGTTCCGCTTTTCTAGCAATTTTTGTTTTTGTTTCTGAGGGGAAATATCTTCCCCCAGAGAGTGGGGAGTCTGTGGAACTTTCTACCACAGAAAGCAGTTGAGGCCAAGCCATTGAATGGTTTCAGGAAGTGGTTGGAGAAAGGTCTTAGAGCTAAAGGAATTTAGGGTTATGTGGAGAAAGTTGGAGCAGGGTACAGAGTTGGATGATTAGTCATCCCTGCTCGGATTATCACGATGGTCTTGAGGTACATTCCTGTTGTGATTTTCTATGTTTTGAGGTTATTGTGTTACTCACAGAGACCATAACTTTAAATAAAGATGAATTTCCACACACCTAAAGAAATAAACTGAAGGACTGCACTTCACGTTGTTCCATTCTTATGGTAACAAACAAAAATCATCAAAAATCAAATGTTTTACTGAGCTTGCAATCTCCGAATTACTCTCAGTAATGAGAACAGGAATAGGGAGGTAGGGCAGATAAATGTGTACCTAAAGAGATGGTGTAGGAGGGAGGGCTTTAGAGGTTTGGATCATTGTGATAGCTTCTGGAGTAGGTGAGACCTGTACAAGCACCTGAAGCAGGAATGGATCCAGTATCCTTGCTGGGGGCTTTTCTGTGCTGTTGGGGAGGTTTTAAACTGATGGGGCAAGGGGGTAATGGGGCATAGAACAGATGTACATTCAGGAGCAAAAACCACCCAGACATCAAAGGAATGCAATGGCAGGTGGGTGTGAGCATACTGCCTTCAGAGAGGTGTGCTGTGCTCTTCCTCTTACACAGGGAATGGCGTCACGCACAGTGGTGCCAACATGGCTCCTTCAGACAGGCCATTTGGAAACGGCTTCTCCGTTCTCCCGGTTTTGTAAAATGACACAAAAGGGTAATGAGTGGGTGGCCTCAGGGACCCCCCACCGAGGCACGAAGGCAGGGCACGTTTGTTTTTGGTTTGTTTGTGGAGAAGGGTTTTGTTGGGCTGCTGTAGCTGTGTGCTTGACTTCTGTACTACCCGAGTGAAGTCTCAGCCACTGAGGCTCCCTTATAAAAAGGCCAGAGTGACCACAGAGAGAGAGAGAGAGAGAGACAGCATGTCAGAGTCCTAATTGTTCTGCTCAGGTGTGTTTATGAGATGCTGCCTATATTGCAACAGTTTATGATTAGTAGTTAAATAATACATTTAGCTTGTGAATTATTTCAGTAAAGTTATGCCAATTCTTCTATTTGTTTTATTTTAACTGTATTGTAAGAATAAGGTGTGTTTTCATTCATGGTGGACCAGTCATAGAGATGTACAGCACGGAAACAGGCCCTTCTACCCAACCCATCATAGAGATGGACAGCAAGGAAACAGGCCCTTCTACCCAACCCCTCATAGAGATGGACAGCAGGGAAACAGACCCTTCTACCCAACCCCTCATAGAGATGTACAGCAAGGAAACAGGCCCTTCTACCCAACCCCTCATAGAGATGTACAGCAGGGAAACAGACCCTTCTACCCAACCCCTCATAGAGATGGACAGCAAGGAAACAGGCCCTTCTACCCAACCCCTCATAGAGATGGACAGCAGGGAAACAGACCCTTCTACCCAACCACTCATAGAGATGTACAGCAAGGAAACAGGCCCTCCTACCCAACCCCTCATAGAGATGTACAGCAGGGAAACAGACCCTTCTACCCAACCCCTCATAGAGATGTACAGCAGGGAAACAGACCCTTCTACCCAACCCCTCATAGAGATGTACAGCAAGGAAACAGGCCCTTCTACCCAACCCGTCATAGAGATGTACAGCAGGGAAACAGACCCTTCTACCCAACCCCTCATAGAGATGGACAGCAGGGAAACAGGCCCTTCTACCCAACCCCTCATAGAGATGTACAGCAGGGAAACAGACCCTTCTACCCAACCCCTCATAGAGATGGACAGCAGGGAAACAGACCCTTCTACCCAACCCCTCATAGAGATGGACAGCAGGGAAACAGGCCCTTCTACCCAACCCCTCATAGAGATGTACAGCAGGGAAACAGGCCCTTCTACCCAACCCCTCATAGAGATGTACAGCACAGAAACAGACCCTTCTACCCAACCCGTCATAGAGATGTACAGCAGGGAAACAGGCCCTTCTACCCAACCCGTCTTAGAGATGTACAGCAGGGAAACAGACCCTTCTACCCAACCCCTCATAGAGATGTACAGCAGGGAAACAGACCCTTCTACCCAACCAGTCATAGAGATGTACAGCAGGGAAACAGACCCTTCTACCCAACCCCTCATAGAGATGTACAGCAGGAAATAGGCCCTTCTACCCAACCCGTCATAGAGATGTACAGCAGGGAAACAGACCCTTCTACCCAACCCCTCATAGAGATGTACAGCAGGGAAACAGACCCTTCTACCCAACCCGTCATAGAGATGTACAGCAAGGAAACAGGCCCTTCTACCCAACCCCTCAAAGAGATGTACAGCAGGGAAACAGACCCTTCTACCCAACCCCTCATAGAGATGTACAGCAGGGAAACAGGCCCTTCTACCCAACCCCTCATAGAGATGTACAGCAGGGAAACAGGCCCTTCTACCCAACCCCTCATAGAGATGTACAGCAGGTAAACAGACCCTTCTACCCAACCCCTCATAGAGATGTACAGCACGGAAACAGACCCTTCTACCCAACCCGTCATAGAGATGTACAGCAGGGAAACAGGCCCTTCTACACAACCCCTCATAGAGATGTACAGCAGGGAAACAGACCCTTCTACCCAACCCCTCATAGAGGTGTACAGCAGGGAAACAGACCCTTCTACCCAACCCCTCATAGAGATGTACAGCAGGGAAACAGACCCTTCTACCCAACCCCTCATAGAGATGTACAGCAGGGAAACAGACCCTTCTACCCAACCCCTCAGAGAGATGTACAGCAGGGAAACAGACCCTTCTACCCAACCCCTCATAGAGGTGTACAGCAGGGAAACAGACCCTTCTACCCAACCCCTCATAGAGATGTACAGCAGGGAACCAGACCCTTCTACCCAACCCCTCAGAGAGATGTACAGCAGGGAAACAGGCCCTTCTACCCAACCCGTCATAGAGATGTACAGCAGGGAAACAGACCCTTCTACCCAACCCTTCATAGAGATGTACAGCAGGGAAACAGGCCCTTCTACCCAACCCCTCATGGAGATGTACAGCAGGGAAACAGACCCTTCTACCCAACCCGTCATGGAGATGTACAGCATGGAAACAGGCCCTTCTACCCAACCCCTCATAGAGATGTACAGCAGGGAAACAGACCCTTCTACCCAACCCCTCATAGAGATGTACAGCAGGGAAACAGGCCCTTCTACCCAACCCCTCATAGAGATGTACAGCAGGGAAACAGGCCCTTCTACCCAACCCCTCATAGAGATGTACAGCACAGAAACAGACCCTTCTACCCAACCCGTCATCGAGATGTACAGCAGGGAAACAGACCCTTCTACCCAACCCCTCATAGAGATGTACAGCAGGGAAACAGACCCTTCTACCCAACCAGTCATAGAGATGTACAGCAGGGAAACAGACCCTTCTACCCAACCCGTCATAGAGATGTACAGCAGGGAAACAGGCCCTTCTACCCAACCCCTCATAGAGATGTACAGCACGGAAACAGACCCTTCTACCCAACCCCTCATAGAGATGTACAGCAGGGAAACAGACCCTTCTACCCAACCCCTCATAGAGATGTACAGCAGGGAAACAGACCCTTTTACCCAACCCCTCATAGAGATGTACAGCAGGGAAACAGACCCTTCTACCCAACCCGTCATAGAGATGTACAGCAGGGAAACAGACCCTTCTACCCAAACCGTCATAGAGATGTACAGCAGGGAAACAGGCCCTTCTACCCAACCCCTCATAGAGATGTACAGCACGGAAACAGGCCCTTCTACCCAACCCCTCATAGAGATGTACAGCAGGGAAACAGACCCTTCCACCCAAACCGTCATAGAGATGTACAGCAGGGAAACAGACCCTTCTACCCAACCCCTCATAGAGATGTACAGCAGGGAAACAGGCCCTTCTACCCAACCCGTCATAGAGATGTACAGCAGGGAAACAGGCCCTTCTACCCAACCCCTCATAGAGATGTACAGCAGGGAAACAGACCCTTCTACCCAACCCCTCATAGAGATGTACAGCAGGGAAACAGACCCTTCTACCCAACCCCTCCTAGAGATGTACAGCAGGGAAACAGACCCTTCTACCCAACCCCTCATAGAGATGTACAGCACGGAAACAGGCCCTTCTACCCAACCCGTCATAGAGATGTACAGCAGGGAAACAGGCCCTTCTACCCAACCCATCATAGAGATGCACAGCAGGGAAACAGACCCTTCTGCCCAACCCCTCATAGAGATGTACAGCAGGGAAACAGACCCTTCTACCCAACCCGTCATAGAGATGTACAGCAGGGAAACAGGCCCTTCTACCCAACCCCTCATAGAGATGTACAGCAGGGAAACAGACCCTTCTACCCAACCCGTCATAGAGATGTACAGCAGGGAAACAGGCCCTTCTACCCAACCCGTCATAGAGATGTACAGCAGGGAAACAGGCCCTTCTACCCAACCCCTCATAGAGATGTACAGCAGGGAAACAGGCCCTTGTACCCAACCCCTCATAGAGATGTACAGCACGGAAACAGACCCTTCTACCCAACCCGTCATAGAGATGTACAGCAGGGAAACAGACCCTTCTACCCAACCCCTCAGAGAGATGTACAGCAGGGAAACAGACCCTTCTACCCAACCCCTCATAGAGGTATACAGCAGGGAAACAGACCCTTCTACCCAACCCCTCATAGAGATGTACAGCAGGGAAACAGACCCTTCTACCCAACCCCTCAGAGAGATGTACAGCAGGGAAACAGGCCCTTCTACCCAACCCGTCATAGAGATGTACAGCAGGGAAACAGACCCTTCTACCCAACCCTTCATAGAGATGTACAGCAGGGAAACAGGCCCTTCTACCCAACCCCTCATGGAGATGTACAGCAGGGAAACAGACCCTTCTACCCAACCCGTCATAGAGATGTACAGCAGGGAAACAGACCCTTCTACCCAACCCGTCATAGAGATGTACAGCAGGGAAACAGACCCTTCTACCCAACCCTTCATAGAGATGTACAGCAGGGAAGCAGACCCTACTACCCAACCCGTCATAGAGATGTACAGCAGGGAAACAGACCCTTCTACCCAACCCCTCATAGAGATGTACAGCACGGAAACAGACCCTTCTACCCAACCCGTCATGGAGATGTACAGCATGGAAACAGACCCTTCTACCCAACCCCTCATAGAGATGTACAGCAGGGAAACAGGCCCTTCTACCCAACCCCTCATGGAGATGTACAGCAGGGAAACAGACCCTTCTACCCAACCCGTCATAGAGATGTACAGCTGGGAAACAGACCCTTCTACCCAACCCGTCATAGAGATGTACAGCAGGGAAACAGACCCTTCTACCCAACCCGTCATAGAGATGTGCAGCAGGGAAACAGGCCCTTGTACCCAACCCGTCATAGAGATGTACAGCAGGGAAACAGGCCCTTCTACCCAACCCCTCATAGAGATGTACAGCAGGGAAACAGACCCTTCTACGCAACCCGTCATAGAGATGTACAGCAGGGAAACAGACCCTTCTACCCAACCCGTCATAGAGATGTACAGCAGGGAAACAGACCCTTCTACCCAACCCCTCATAGAGATGTACAGCAGGGAAACAGGCCCTTCTACCCAACCCCTCATAGAGATGTACAGCAGGTAAACAGACCCTTCTACCCAACCCCTCATAGAGATGTACAGCACGGAAACAGACCCTTCTACCCAACCCGTCATAGAGATGTACAGCAGGGAAACAGGCCCTTCTACACAACCCCTCATAGAGATGTACAGCAGGGAAACAGACCCTTCTACCCAACCCCTCATAGAGGTGTACAGCAGGGAAACAGACCCTTCTACCCAACCCCTCATAGAGATGTACAGCAGGGAAACAGACCCTTCTACCCAACCCCTCATAGAGATGTACAGCAGGGAAACAGACCCTTCTACCCAACCCCTCAGAGAGATGTACAGCAGGGAAACAGACCCTTCTACCCAACCCCTCATAGAGGTGTACAGCAGGGAAACAGACCCTTCTACCCAACCCCTCATAGAGATGTACAGCAGGGAACCAGACCCTTCTACCCAACCCCTCAGAGAGATGTACAGCAGGGAAACAGGCCCTTCTACCCAACCCGTCATAGAGATGTACAGCAGGGAAACAGACCCTTCTACCCAACCCTTCATAGAGATGTACAGCAGGGAAACAGGCCCTTCTACCCAACCCCTCATGGAGATGTACAGCAGGGAAACAGACCCTTCTACCCAACCCGTCATGGAGATGTACAGCATGGAAACAGGCCCTTCTACCCAACCCCTCATAGAGATGTACAGCAGGGAAACAGACCCTTCTACCCAACCCCTCATAGAGATGTACAGCAGGGAAACAGGCCCTTCTACCCAACCCCTCATAGAGATGTACAGCAGGGAAACAGGCCCTTCTACCCAACCCCTCATAGAGATGTACAGCACAGAAACAGACCCTTCTACCCAACCCGTCATCGAGATGTACAGCAGGGAAACAGACCCTTCTACCCAACCCCTCATAGAGATGTACAGCAGGGAAACAGACCCTTCTACCCAACCAGTCATAGAGATGTACAGCAGGGAAACAGACCCTTCTACCCAACCCGTCATAGAGATGTACAGCAGGGAAACAGGCCCTTCTACCCAACCCCTCATAGAGATGTACAGCACGGAAACAGACCCTTCTACCCAACCCCTCATAGAGATGTACAGCAGGGAAACAGACCCTTCTACCCAACCCCTCATAGAGATGTACAGCAGGGAAACAGACCCTTTTACCCAACCCCTCATAGAGATGTACAGCAGGGAAACAGACCCTTCTACCCAACCCGTCATAGAGATGTACAGCAGGGAAACAGACCCTTCTACCCAAACCGTCATAGAGATGTACAGCAGGGAAACAGGCCCTTCTACCCAACCCCTCATAGAGATGTACAGCACGGAAACAGGCCCTTCTACCCAACCCCTCATAGAGATGTACAGCAGGGAAACAGACCCTTCCACCCAAACCGTCATAGAGATGTACAGCAGGGAAACAGACCCTTCTACCCAACCCCTCATAGAGATGTACAGCAGGGAAACAGGCCCTTCTACCCAACCCGTCATAGAGATGTACAGCAGGGAAACAGGCCCTTCTACCCAACCCCTCATAGAGATGTACAGCAGGGAAACAGACCCTTCTACCCAACCCCTCATAGAGATGTACAGCAGGGAAACAGACCCTTCTACCCAACCCCTCCTAGAGATGTACAGCAGGGAAACAGACCCTTCTACCCAACCCCTCATAGAGATGTACAGCACGGAAACAGGCCCTTCTACCCAACCCGTCATAGAGATGTACAGCAGGGAAACAGGCCCTTCTACCCAACCCATCATAGAGATGCACAGCAGGGAAACAGACCCTTCTGCCCAACCCCTCATAGAGATGTACAGCAGGGAAACAGACCCTTCTACCCAACCCGTCATAGAGATGTACAGCAGGGAAACAGGCCCTTCTACCCAACCCCTCATAGAGATGTACAGCAGGGAAACAGACCCTTCTACCCAACCCGTCATAGAGATGTACAGCAGGGAAACAGGCCCTTCTACCCAACCCGTCATAGAGATGTACAGCAGGGAAACAGGCCCTTCTACCCAACCCCTCATAGAGATGTACAGCAGGGAAACAGGCCCTTGTACCCAACCCCTCATAGAGATGTACAGCACGGAAACAGACCCTTCTACCCAACCCGTCATAGAGATGTACAGCAGGGAAACAGACCCTTCTACCCAACCCCTCAGAGAGATGTACAGCAGGGAAACAGACCCTTCTACCCAACCCCTCATAGAGGTATACAGCAGGGAAACAGACCCTTCTACCCAACCCCTCATAGAGATGTACAGCAGGGAAACAGACCCTTCTACCCAACCCCTCAGAGAGATGTACAGCAGGGAAACAGGCCCTTCTACCCAACCCGTCATAGAGATGTACAGCAGGGAAACAGACCCTTCTACCCAACCCTTCATAGAGATGTACAGCAGGGAAACAGGCCCTTCTACCCAACCCCTCATGGAGATGTACAGCAGGGAAACAGACCCTTCTACCCAACCCGTCATAGAGATGTACAGCAGGGAAACAGACCCTTCTACCCAACCCGTCATAGAGATGTACAGCAGGGAAACAGACCCTTCTACCCAACCCTTCATAGAGATGTACAGCAGGGAAGCAGACCCTACTACCCAACCCGTCATAGAGATGTACAGCAGGGAAACAGACCCTTCTACCCAACCCCTCATAGAGATGTACAGCACGGAAACAGACCCTTCTACCCAACCCGTCATGGAGATGTACAGCATGGAAACAGACCCTTCTACCCAACCCCTCATAGAGATGTACAGCAGGGAAACAGGCCCTTCTACCCAACCCCTCATGGAGATGTACAGCAGGGAAACAGACCCTTCTACCCAACCCGTCATAGAGATGTACAGCTGGGAAACAGACCCTTCTACCCAACCCGTCATAGAGATGTACAGCAGGGAAACAGACCCTTCTACCCAACCCGTCATAGAGATGTGCAGCAGGGAAACAGGCCCTTGTACCCAACCCGTCATAGAGATGTACAGCAGGGAAACAGGCCCTTCTACCCAACCCCTCATAGAGATGTACAGCAGGGAAACAGACCCTTCTACGCAACCCGTCATAGAGATGTACAGCAGGGAAACAGACCCTTCTACCCAACCCGTCATAGAGATGTACAGCACGGAAACAGACCCTTCTACCCAACCCCTCATAGAGATGTACAGCAGGGAAACAGGCCCTTCTACCCAACCCGTCATAGAGATGTACAGCAGGGAAACAGGCCCTTCTACCCAACCCCTCAAAGAGATGTACAGCAGGGAAACAGACCCTTCTACCCAACCCCTCATAGAGATGTACAGCAGGGAAACAGACCCTTCTACCCAACCCCTCATAGAGATGTACAGCAGGGAAACAGACCCTTCTACCCAACCCGTCATAGAGATGTACAGCAGGGAAACAGGCCCTTCTACCCAACCCCTCATAGAGATGTACAGCAGGGAAACAGACCCTTCTCCCCAACCCCTCATCGAGATGTACAGCACGGAAACAGGCCCTTCTACCCAACCCCTCATAGAGATGTACAGCAGGGAAACAGACCCTTCTACCCAACCCCTCATCGAGATGTACAGCAGGGAAACAGGCCCTTCTACCCAACCCGTCATAGAGATGTACAGCAGGGAAACAGGCCCTTCTACCCAACCCCTCATAGAGATGTACAGCAGGGAAACAGACCCTTCGGTCCAACCTGTCCATGCTGACCAGATATCCCAACCCAATCTTGTCCCACCTGCCAGCACCCGGCCCATATCCCTCCAAACCCTTCCTATTCATATACCCATCTAAATGCCTCTTAAATGTTGTAATTGTACCAGCCTCCACCACTTCCTCTGGCAGCTCATTCCATACACGCACCACCCTCTGTGTGAAAAAGTTGCCCCTTCGGTCTCTTTTATATGTTTCCCCTCTCACCCTAAACCTCTGCCCTCTAGTTCTGGACTCCCCCACCCCAGGGAAAAGACTTTGCCTATTTACTCTATCCAAGCCCCTCATAATTTTGTAAACCTCTATAAGGTCACCTCTCACTCTCCGCTCCAGGGAAAACAGCCCCAGCCCCAGTCAAATCATATCTGGAACATAGCACCTTATCATTGCTTTTTAAAGATGTATAAAAGTTAGGGTCTAGACTATCTCCATAATCTACTTTGGCAGGGTGTCTGCTTTGGTGCATAACAATGGATAGGGCACATGGGAGATCTAGAAAGTTCAATTATATCTGTTTTAATGCAAGGAACTTGAGTGATAAACTTAGAACATTGTTCAGCATGTGGGAATACGACTTGTTGCAATCACTGAGATATGGTTGAAGGAAGGACAGGACTGACAGCTCCACATTCTCATTCCTGAAGAAGGGCTTATACCCGAAACGTCGATTCTCCTGCTCCTTGGATGCTGCCTGACCTGCTGCGCTTTTCCAACAACACATTTTCAGCTCTGATCTCCAGCATCTGCAGACCTCACTTTCTCCTAGCTCCACATTCTAGGCTATCGAAATTTCAGGGCCGATAGCTGGGGGGTATTGCATTATTGATAAAGGGAACTATCTAAGGCTGCAGTTGCCCTTCATTCTGAGAGGAACACGCTGGCCCTGAATTCTCACTATACTACCTTTAAAAGGCACCCATTTTCCAAATATCACACCGGTTTATTTGGAACATAGGGCACAGAATTTATAATAAAAGATCAAAGTGTCATACAACTGATGCGATGTATTGAACAAACCAAGATTGCTGTAAAGTCTTTAATCACTTAGAATGGCGTACAGATTTTGATTAATTAATATGCAAATCCCAGAATTTCTTTTAAGTCTGTGTCCTATGACCCTACCCCATCAGTTCCCTGATGAAGGAACAGCGCTCTGAAAGCTAGTGCTTCCAATTAAACCTGTTGGACTATAACCTGGTGGTGTGTGATTTTTAACTTTGTCCACCCCAGTCCATCACCGGCTCCTCCACAGCATGGCTTCCAAATGTGGGTCTACCTGCAAGTACCTGCTCTCAGGTTATGTGGGCCAGATTGAAGCTCCTGATCTTGAAATTGGCTTTCCCCCAACTTACATACTTCTGCAGTCATCTTATTCCTTTGTATGTTTCAAAAGCATTATAGTGAGTTATGGTCACTATCGCCAAAATGCTTATTCACTGAAACTTGACCAACCTGACTGCCTCATTCCCTAGGAGTAGGTCTAACACTGCCCCATCTCTAGTAGGACCACTACATACTGGCACAAAAGGCCCTTTTAGATGCACTTTCAAAAGTCTACAGCGTACTAAGGCAATCCCAGTTAATGTTAGCAAAGTTGAATAATAACCCTGAGAAAGTGAGGACAACAGATGCTGGAGATCAGAGTCGAGAGTGGTGCTGGAAAAGTCCAGCAGGTCAGGCAGCATCTGAGGAGCAGCAGACTCAACATTTCAGGCAGGAGCCCTTCATCAACAATGCCCGGAACGTCGATTCTCCTGCTCCTCAGAAGCAGCCTGATCTGCTGTGCTTTTCCAGCACCACACTCTTGAATCTGAACAATAACTCTGTTTTGCTCACATCTTTCTGATATCCTAGATATCTGCTGCTCTATCTCCTTCTGACTGTTGGAAGGACATGGAGGGAAATCAGGTTAGTATGGAAGACATTTTGGTGGCATGGACCAGTGTGGGCCGAACGGCCTGTTTCCATGCTGTGGCATTGTATGACTTGCTATGACATCCTAGATCTTCCACTGTTCACTCTGATGTCAGTAGTAGGGAATTATTAGCAAACATTCTCGGACAGGATAAATCAATACTTGGAAAAAGAGGGATTGATCCGAGGTAGCAGGGATTTGTTGGAGGGAGACCCTGTCTGACTAATTTAATGGCGTTTTTGGAAAATGTGCCCAAATATATTGATGAAGGGAGTGCAGTTGATGCCGTTTGTATGGACTTCTGTAAGTCCCTGATGGAAAGTTGGTCTGAAATGTACCGCCAGAATCCAAGGCGAGTTGGTAAACTCAATCCAATCCTGGTTTACAGATAGCAGGTAAAGAGGATGGTGGAGGGTTTTTGTAATTGGATGGAAACCTGCGATCAGTGGTACGCTAATGCAAACCACAGGGGGCTACTAGGATGTGAATGTTCAAAGGTTTAATTGGTTTATTGGAGGTGACATGAACATTTGGTGAATCCCTACAGTGTGGAAACAGGCCATTCGGCCCAACAAATCCATACTGGCTGTCCAAAGAGCATCCTACCCAGAGCCATCCCTATAACCCTGCGTTTCCCATGGCAAATGCACCGAACCTACACATCCTGAACACTATGTGTAATTCCCCATGGCCAATCCACCTAACCTGCACATCTTCGGACTGTGGGAGGAAACCCACGCAGACACGGGGAGAATGTGCTAACTCCACACAGACAGTCACCTGAGGGTGGGATTGAACCAGAGTCCCTGGTGCTGGGAGGCAGCAATGCCAACCACTGAGCCACCATGTTGCCATGGATGGTGCAGAGGATAGTGTCAGGGTACAGTCTGATATTGATCAGCTAGAGATTAGGCAGAACAGTGGCTGGTACATTTTAATCCTGATAAAAGTGATTTTGAAAGGAACAATAAAGGAAGAATCTGCCCAATGAATGGCAGGTTTGTAGGGAGTACTGAAGGACAAAGGGATCTTTGTGTACAAATCCATCGACCCCTGAAGGTGTCAGCACAGGGAGATGGGCTGGTGAAGAAGGCAGAGAAAATGTTTGCCTTCACTAGCTGGAGCAAAGAGGACTTGTTTCAACTTCGTAAAGCATCGGTTAGGCCACAGATGGAATAACTGTGTGCAGTTCAAGTCGCCACATTATCGGGAAGGATATGATTGCGTTGGAAAGCTTGAAGAGGAAACTCACCGGGATGTTGCCTGGGATGAAGAGTCTCTGTTATGTGGAGAAACTAAACCGGCTGGACTTGTTCTCCTCAGAAGGGATCTGATTGAAGTATATGGAATTGTGAGATGTATCATGAGCTGAATGGACAGCTCATATATTGGAGTTGATCCCTCTGCGACCTCTATGTAGCCGTAACATTCTATTCCACACTCTGTTCTATTAGCCTTGTGTACTTACATAAGGTACGATTAGTCTGGTTAGCACGGAAAACAATACCTTTCACTGTATCACAACACCAGTGACAATAGTAAATCAAATCAAAACCATGACAGATGTGTCTGAGAGGAGATTCGAGAAAAAGATTTTTCACTAGAATTAAGGAGAATCCAAAGAGTTTTTACAAATACATTAAGGACAAAAGGGTAACTAGGGAGAGAATAGGGCCCCTCAAAGATCAGCAAGGCGGCCTTTGTGTGGAGCCACAGAAAATGAAGGAGATACTAAATGAATATTTTGCATTAGTATTTACTGTGGAAAAGGATATGGAAGATATAGAGTGTAGGGAAATAGATGGTGACATCTTGCAAAATGTCCATATTACAGAGGAGGAAGTGGTGGATGTCTTGAAACGGGTAAAGGTGGATAAATCCCCAGAACCTGATCAGGTGTACACGAGAACTCTGTGGGAAGCTAGAGAAGTGATTGCTGGGCCTCTTGCTGAGATATTTGTATCATCGATAGTCACAGGTGAGGTGCTCGAAGACTGGAGGTTGGCAAATGTGGTGCCACTGTTTAAGAAGGGTGGTAAGGACAAACCAGGGAACTATAGACCAGTGAGCCTGACGTCTGTGGTGGGCAAGTTGTTGGAGGGAATCCTGAGGGACAGGATGTACATGTATTTGGAAAGGCAAGGACTGATTAAGGATAGTCAACATGGCTTTGTGCGTGGGAAATCATGCCTCACAAACATGATTGAGTTTTTTGAAGAAATAACAAAGAGGATTGATGGGGGCAGAGCAGTAGATGTGATCTATATGGACTTCAGTAAGGCATTCGACAAGGTTCCCCATGGGAGACTGATTAGCAAGGTTAGATCTCATGGAATACAGGGAGAACTAGCCATTTGGATACGGAACTGGCTCAAAGATAGAAGACAGAGGGTGGTGGTGGAGGGTTGTTTTTCAGACTGGAGGCCTGTGACCAGTGGAGTGCCACAAGGATCGGTGCTGGGTCCTCTACTTTTTGTCATTTACATAAATGATTTGGATGCGAGCATAAGAAGTACAGTTAGTAAGTTTGCAGATGACAACAAAATTGGAGGTGTAGTGGACAGTGAAGAGGGTAACCTCAGATTACAACAGGATCTGGACCAGATGGGCCAATGGGCTGAGAAGTGGCAGATGGAGTTTAATTCAGATAAATGCGAGGTGCTGCATTTTGGGAAAGCAAATCTTAGCAGGATTTATACACTTAATGGTAACGTCCGAGGGAGTGTTGCTGAACAAAGAGACCTTGGAGTGCAGGTTCATAGCTCCTTGAAAATGGAGTTGCAAGTAGATAGGATAGTGAAGGAGGCGTTTGGTATGCTTTCCTTTATTGGTCAGAGTATTGAGTACAGGAGTTGAGAGGTCATGTTGTGACTGTACAGGACATTGGTTAGGCCACTGTTGGAATATTGCGTGCAATTCTGGACTCCTTCCTATCGGAAAGATGTTGTGAAACTTGGAAGGGTTCAGAAAAGATTTACAAGGATGTTGCCAGGGTTGGAGGGTTTGAGCTACAGGGAGAGGCTGAACAGGCTGGGGCTGTTTTCCCTGGAGTGTCGGAGGCTGAGGGGTGACCTTATAGAGGTTTACAAAATTACGAGGGGCATGGATAGGGTAAATAGACAAAGTCTTTTCCCTGGGGTCGGGGAGTCCAGAACTAGAGGGCAGAGGTTTAGGGTGAGAGGGGAACGATATAAAAGAGACCTAAGGGGCAACATTTTCACGCAGAGGGTGGTACGTGTATGGAATGAGCTGCCAGAGGAAGTGGTGGAGGCTGGTACAATTGCAACATTTAAGAGGCATCTGGATGGGTATATGAATAGGAAGGGTTTGGAGGGATATGGGCCGGGTGCTGGCAGGTGGGACTAGATTGGATTGGGATATCTGGTCGGCATAGACGGGTTGGACTGAAGGATCTGTTTCTGTGCTGTACATCTCTGACACTATGACTCATTCAGTGTGTGGTTGAAATGTGCCATCTCATCCTGAGAGGGTGGTGGAGACAAACTTCAGGAAGCATCTGGATGAGTATTTAAAATGCTCCAGCATTGTAGGTTATTGACCAAGTGCAGCTAAGTGGGGTTAGTGTAGTTTGCTGTTTGTTGGTCAGTATCACCATGGTCGGCCTGTTTCTGGCCTACATAACTGTATAGCATAAGAGGTAACAAATACTTCTGAATTTTAAAAAATGCTTCTGCATTAAACAATGCAACTGAGACACACCAAGAGCTGTACTTTTACCAAATTTATCGTGTAATGGCCTTTCAGCAGATTCATTTTTCCCTGGATGTTACACCAAATCCAATCTTGGTGTTTTTTGAAAATCTGACTCAGCTTGAGTATTCTGGAACTGACTTCTGTCAGCATGGCCCACGTCAGTGACTCCTTGATTCTTCCATCTCTGCTCTAGCAAAACGTATTTTGCTTGATCACAAACATAAAGAAGCTTTTCCTGTTCTTCCTAGCCATATGTGTATTCCCTGCCCCCCCCCCCCCCCCCCCCCCCTTTTCTCTCCCTCTGTTTTGTGATTACCCATTTGCTTTGGGAAAAGTCTACAGTTTCTTCTTGTGCAATGTCCCTTTCAGCCTAGGGTGAACTGGGACCTATTTTGAAAAAGGTTAATTGATGTGATTATGATGGAGGGAGCAGATGCAACCAAGTGGTAATGTCCTTCTCTCTGGGTCAGATCAACCTGTCATGGATCAGTGTGATAACATGTCTCAATGGGTTGATACAAATATATCTTTTATAATATTCCAAGCTTGCATGCCCTGGTGTAACCATGCAGATGAACAGTGAGGGAATACCCCGGGTTAATCGAAAACTAATTGTATTCGGTTTGGGTCAGCCTGTGGGTTTTTCCTTTGTCAGTTTGGGACACAGCTGAGAATTTGGGTTAAAAGGGAAGCAAGCGGCTATCTGTCTGAATGGAATATTTTTCTGTTTGGCAGATGTTTGTTTCTTTCTTGCAACGAGGGGAAGGTCATTGAAGATGATTGGGGCGCTAGTTTGTGTAACTGCTGTAAACATGTGCTGGCACTAAGGGGATTGATCTCCAAACACCATAACTGCCTTCCTTTACACCAGGTGCTGTGCTCATCATTGGCTAGGCTAGCAACCCTTGAGAAAGTTCAACGTCACAACCCAACAGGTTATAGTCCAACAGGTTTCTTTGTAAGTACTCGCTTTTGGAGCACTAAGATATCAGCTGCATGACATTATGACCTAATACTATAAATTCTGTGTCTTATGGCACTGTCCCACTGCTACCTGATGAATGAGCAACGCTCCGAAAGCCAGTATTTTCAAATAAACCTGTTGGACTATAATCCGGTATTGTGTGATTTTTAATTTTGTCCAGCCAAGTCTAACACCAGCACCTCCTCATCATGCCCTTAGCAATGCAGTGATGAACCACAGCAGTCCTCTGGGCAGAGGTAGACCACATTGCTGTTAGGGAGGGAATTGTGAAGTGGCAGTGGAGGAAAATGGAGAGATTTCCACGTCGAGTCAGTGAGTTACTTGCAGGGGGTGGTATTCCCACGCATATTCTGCCTTTGTCCTTCTAGATAGTTGAGGTTGTGGCTTTGGAAGGTGTTGGTGGTGCAGCCTTGCTAAGTTACTGTAGTAGATGGTGCATACTGCTGCAGCTATGTGTCAGTGTTGAAGGGAGTGAAAGCTTTGGTGGTGGATGGGGCTCCAACCGAGTTTTCCAACCTCTTGTTTTAGATATGTTGCTGGAGGTCCGGGAACACAAATAAATGTTGTACCATTGTTTAAAAAGAGAGAAAACCAAACACTGAGTAATTATAGACCTGCAACTGAGACTAGTTAGCAGGAAAATGATTGGAAACATTTCTGAGGGACTAACATGGTTCCATATTTGAGGAGGTTGCAGAGAGGGTTGATGAGGGTAGTCTATTTGAGGTAGGCTACTTAATTTCCCAGATAAGATCACAGAGGCAGAACCAGTCACAAAAGGGAAAGCCATGGCATCCAACACAAAGAGGCAGCTTGGATCCAGAGTTCCTTCAGGGAATGAATGCAATGGGTAATGGTCAATGCATGTATTGTCACTGGAAAGCCTTTTCCACTGAGGTTCTGCAGGCCTCAGTACTGTGTTCCTTGTTGTTGATGGAATCTATCAAAGATGTAGACTTGAGTATAGGAGGTTTGATTCAGAAGTTTGGCAGTTGTGCGAAGATTATCTCAGTGATCTGTAATGAACAAAGAAATTGCGGTCTGCAGGAAGATTTTGAGTTCATGTCAAATTGATTCACTTGTGTATTGTTTTCACATTTCAGAGATTCTCTTCATTCTCATTGCTACTTTATTCATCTCTGTTGTGGCTCTGGCCAGCAGTTTGACCTCCATTGTTGGAGAAGCGATCATAATCATTGTCTTGAAGAAACTCCAAGGTATTCATTGACAATGTTAAAAGCATTCAATAATTTCTACATCAAAAGATTGGTTGTTGGTTTTCATTTTGCTGCCCTTGGGTTTGTGTTCCTAGGTCCAGACCAGCAGAAGGAGCTGACAACCATTTTTGTGGCACTTCAGCTTGTGGCTGTCATCTGCCAGTTGATTGCAAGTGTTCTAGCCGTTTTTGAGTCGGGTAAGTGACCTGTTTAGCTGATGTCTAAACACACACTGGCTGCAGTCAGATACTAACCTGTGGCTCATACTATCAAATTGAACACTATCAATTTACAATATTGATGAAACCTCATACACGCTTTGTTGGTAGATTACAAAAGTACATTTCAAACTGGGGGCGCGGGGGTGGAAGATACGCTCAGAGATGGACGTGCTGCAGGATTGTCATTTCCTTTGAAAGCACAGAAGAAACAAGTGGAGGAAGGTCCATGCTGGTCATTTTCTATTACATCTAGGTGAACACATTTTGAATGTGTTGTAATTCTCTTTCTTGTTAATCCTAAAATTATCTTCCACCTTTGCTCTGATATTGTGCAGCTCAGATTCCAGCTTGATTTACAATTGCAAATGGTAACAGCACAACTTCTCAACTCATTTACTCCCTCTCCAGCAAACCATCTCTCTCCAGAGAATGATTCAGCTTGTTCCACCAACACTTATAAAAGCTTGGCATACGTTCCAGATTTATCCACACACTGTGTGAAAATCGTTTTCCTCATGTCATCTCTGATTTATTGGACAATTACCTTCAATCACTGCCCTCTGGTTCTTGACCCCACCCAACTTCTCCCACTCATCTTTCCTCATCCCCTTCTCCCAATCCAACTGCCTCCCTCTTCCCACTGATCACTCTCCTCCCCCTTGTTTCTCTTCTACGGTCATCCAACTCCCCTTTCCTGTCCATCTCATTCTCCCCCACCTCTCTCAATCCAGCCCCCACGCATCTCCCTTCTTCCCCCTCCCCTCCTCCCCTGCCACTCCTTCCCTCCATATCCATTCTTTGGTCTGCTTTTCTTTGACAATGTGACAAATGTTTGCTTTGAAGATGGGAAGTTGACTCGGTAAGAAGCACACCATGCAATGTTCCTGAAGAGAATTGATGTTTATGAGGGTGCAGAACTGGATCTGTCTGACCACACTCTTATTTCACCAAGACCTCTATTATGTCCCTTTCACAGGCTTCTCCATATTGTACAGATGTATTGCGGGGTTCGGGTGTTTGATGTGTGTAGCAGCGATCATCTATGTTTCCATCCTCTTTCTTGGTCTGAACACAAACCGCACTCCATCGTTCTTAACCATTAATGGTAAGCTGGAAGTCTAGTACTTCTGATTGGGGATTTTTAAAATTTTCTCATGGGACATGGGGATTTAAAAAATTTTCTCATGGGACATGGATATCACTGGCTGGGCCCAGCATTAATGGCCATTCCTACTTGTCCTTTGAGAATGTGGGGGTGAGCTGCATTTACTGCCCCTGTCTCTAGTTGCCCCCTTGAGAAGGTGAGGGTGAGCTGCATTTACTGCCCCTGTCCCTAGTTACCCCCCTTGAGAAGGTGTGGGTGAGCTGCATTTACTGCCCCTGTCCCTAGTTAACCCCCCTTGAGAAGGTGGGGGTGAGCTGCATTTACTACCCTGTCCCTAGTTGCCCCCCCTTGAGAAGGTGGTGGTGAGCTGCATTTACTGCCCCTGTCCCTAGTTGCCCCCTTGAGAAGGTGGGGGTGAGCTGCATTTACTGCCCCTGTCCCTAGTTGCCCCCCTTGAGAAGGTGGTGAGCTGCATTTACTGCCCCTGTCCCTAGTTGCCCCCTTGAGAAGGTGGGGGTGAGCTGCATTTACTGCCCCTGTCCCTAGTTGCCCCCCTTGAGAAGGTGGGGGTGAGCTGCATTTACAGCCCCTGTCCCTAGTTGCCCCCTTGAGAAGGTGGGGGTGAGCTGCATTTACTGCCCCTAGTTGCCCCCCTTGAGAAGGTGGGGTTGACCTGCATTTACTGCCCCTGCCCCTAGTTGCCCCCTTGAGAAGGTGGGGTTGACCTGCATTTACTGCCCCTGCCCCTAGTTACCCCCCCTTGAGAAGGTGGGGTGAGCTGCATTTACTGCCCCTAGTTGCCCCCCTTGAGAAGGTGGGGTTGACCTGCATTTACTGCCCCTGCCCCTAGTTACCCCCCCTTGAGAAGGTGGGGTGAGCTGCATTTACTGCTCCTACCCCTAGTTACCCCCCCTTGAGAAGGTGGGGTGAGCTGCATTTACTGCCCCTGTCCCTAGTTGCCCCCTTGAGAAGGTGGGGGTGAGCTGCATTTACTGCCCCTGTCCCTAGTTGCCCCCCTTGAGGAGGTGGGGGTGAGCTGCATTTACTGCCCCAGTCCCTAGTTGCCCCCTTGAGGAGGTGGGGGTGAGCTGCATTTACTGCCCCTGTCCCTAGTTGCCCCCCCCTTGAGAAGGTGGGGGTGAGCTGCATTTACTGCCCCTGTCCCTAGTTGCCCCCTTGAGAAGGTGGGGGTGAGCTGCCTTCTTGAACCGCTGCAGTCCATGTGCTGTGGGTAGACCCACAATGTCCCTTAGGGAGGGAATTCCAGGATTGGGACCCAGCCCCACTGAAGGAACGGCCGATATATTTCCAAGTCGGGATGGGGAGGGGCTCGGAGGGGAACTTGCAGGGGGTGGGGTTCCCAAGGTGATAGTCTGTGTTTAATATTTATCATCCTATAAGCTACACGTGTTCGGATAGGTATCTGTGTTCTCTCTGTTGGCAGTTGACTGGTGTCCACCAGTCAGCCCTGTTCCGACTGAATGAGAGGAGAGGAGAGGTGAGGGGGAGGCAGCTGTTTCTAACCAGGCGTGATGTGTCAGTTTGTAAACAAAGTCAGACGGTGCACACCACCAGGTTATAGTCCAACAGGTTTATTTGGAATCCCCAGCTTTCGGAGCACTGCCCCTTCGTCAGGTGAATAGACAGAAGGTTAAAGCAGCTTAAGCTGCCAACATGTCAGAGCTGCCTCCTCTGCAGTGGGAATGACCGAATGAGCATCTTCAGTCCTCGGCTTTTCCCTAGTCGTCCGTGTTCTCTTCTACTGTGAGGGGAGAAGGAAGAGACCCATGAGTGTGAGAAATGGAATAGTTTGGGAGTGCCTTTGGGGGATGGGGGTGATGTTGCATTCAGGTGACGATGAGTGGTGGTGATGGCTGGTGAGATGAGGAGCAAGGAATGGGATGGATGCAATTACAAGGCCTGAGGATCAAACTTGGGAAGAAGCCACACATGGGAATTTTGTGAAATGTGCCATGGCACTCGGCTTTCCTTCCCGGATAGGTAGTTGGAACTCTTGCAGTTTTGTGCTCCTGCTTATTGGGGACACAACTTGGAAACAGATTCTGGATCAATGGTGCTGGAAGAGCACAGCAGTTCAGATAGCATCCAAGGAGCTTCGAAATCGGCGTTTCGGGCAAAAGCCCTTCATCAGGAATAAAGCTTTATTCCTGATGAAGGGCTTTTGCCTGAAACGTCGATTTTACTGCTCCTTGGATGCTGCCTGAACTGCTGTGCTCTTCCAGCATCACTAATCCAGAATCTGGTTTCCAGCATCTGCAGTCATTGTTTTTACCTCGTTGATTGGAACCAGGTGGACATGATGTCAGAGGCAGCCTTCCTCTCTGAGTCTGTAGGAGACAGAACCTCCCAGTAACGTGTCGAGAAGATTGTAGGACAGAGAGACTACTTTGTGTGTTCACCTTGTGGCCATTTCGGAGACATGGATAGGGCAGGGACAGGAATGGTTGTTGCGGGTTCTGGGGTTTAGATGTTTCAGTAAGAACAGAGAAGATGGTAAAAGAGGTGGAGTGTGGCATTGTTAGTCCAAGGACAGTATGACGGTGGCAAAAAGAATGTTTGAGGGCTCGTCTACCGAGGTAGTATGGACTGAGGTTAGAAACAGGAAAGGAGAGGTCACCCTGTTGGCAGTTTTCTATAGGCCTCCGCATTGTTTCAGAGATGTAGATGAAAGGAGAGCAAAGATAATTCTCGATAGGAACGAGAGTGACAGGATAGTTGTTATGGGGTCTTTAACTTCCCAAATATATTAACTGGAGAAGTTTTTGTCCAGTGTGTGCAGGAGGGTTTCCTGACACAGTGTGTAGACAGGCCAACAAGGGGCGAGGCCACATTGGATTTGGTACTGGGTAACGAACCTGGCCAGGTGTTAGATTTGTAGGTAGGTGAACACTTTGGCGATAGTCATCACACTTTAGCGATGAAAAGGATGGTGTATACACAGGGCAAGAGTTATAGCTGGGGGAAAGGTAATTATGATGCGATTAGGCAAGATTTAGGATGCATAGGATGGGGAAGGAAACTGCGGGGGATGGACACAATTGCAATGTGGAGCTTATTCAAGGAACCAGCTACTGTGTGTCCTTGATAAGTATGTATCTGTCAGGCAGGGAGGAAGTGGCTGAGTGAGGGAGCCATGGTTAACTAAAGAAGTTGAATCTCTTGTCAAGAGGAAGAAGGCGGTTTATGTAAGGATGAGACACGAAGGCTCAGTTAGGGCGGTGAGAATTACAAGTTAGCCAGGAAAGACCTAAAGAGGGAACTACAAAACAACAGGAGGGGACAGGAGAAGTCATTGGCAGGTAGGATCAAGGAAAACCCTAAAGCTTTGTGTAGGTATATCAGGAATAAAAGAATGACAAGAGTAAGATTAGGGCCAATCAAGGATAGTAATGGGAAGGTGTGCGTGGAGCCGAGGTGGTAGGACATGCTCTAAATGAATATTGTTTCATCAGTATTCACACTGGGAAAAAGGCAATGTTGTTGAGGAGAATACTGAGACACAGACGACCAGACTAGGTAGGATTGAGGTCCACAAGGAGAAGGTGTTAGCAATTTTGGAAAGTGAGAGAATAGATAAGTCCCCTGGGCCAGATGGAATTTATCCTAGGATTCTCTGGGAAGTTAGGGAGGAGATTGCAGATCCTTTGGCATTAATCTTTATGCTTCATTGCCTGCAGGGTTCAGAAAAAGTTTACAAGGATGTTGCAAGGTTTGGAGGATTTGAGCTATAGGGAGAGGCTGAACAGGCTGGGGCTGTTTTCCCTGGAGTGTCGGAGGCTGAGGGGTGACCTTTTAGAGGTTTATAAAATCATGAGGGGCATGGATAGGATAAATAGACGAAGTCTTTTCCCTGGGGTGGGGGAGTCCACAATGAGAGGGCATAGGTTTGGGGTGAGAGGGGAAAGATATAAAAGAGACCTAAGGGCCAACTTTTTCACACAGAGGGTATGGAATGAGCTGCCAGAGGAAGTGGTGGAGGCTGGTACAATTACAACATCTAAGAGGCATCTGGATGGGTATATAATAGGAAGGGTTTGGAGGGATATGGGCCGGGTGCTGGCAGGTGGGACTAGATTGGGTTGGGATATCTGGTCAGCATGGACGGGTTGGACTGAAGGGTCTCTTTCCGTGCTGTACATCTCTATGACTCTATGACTTTAAGAATAGTGCCAGAAGACTGAAGGATAGCAAATGTTGTTCCCCTGCTCAAGAAGGGGAGTAGAGACAACCCTGGTAATTATTGACCAGTGAGCCTTACTTCAGTTGTGGGTAAAGTGTTGGAAAATGTTATAAGAGAGAGAATTTATAATAATCTAGAGATGATAATTTGATTAGGGATAGTCAGCACGGTTTTGTGAAAGGTGGATCATGCCTCACAAACCTTATTGAGTACTATGAGAAGGTGACCAAACAGGTAGATGAGGGTAAAGCATTTGATGTGGTATATGTGGATTTCAGTTAGGCTTTTGATAGGTTCCCCATGGTACGGTATTGCACAAATTATGGAGGCATGGGATTGAGGGGATTTTCACGGTTTTGATCAGCAATTGGCTATCTGAAAGAAGGCAGAGGGTAGTGATTGATGGGAAATATTCATCCAGGAGTTCAGTTACTAGTGGTGTACCATAAGGGTCTGTTTTAGGTCCACTGCTGTTTGTCATTTTTGGAAGGATAGATTAGTAAATTTGCAGATGACACTCTGGTCGGTGGAGTTCTGGATAGTGATGAAGAATATTACGGGTTGCAGATAAGCTGCAGAGCTGGGCAAGGAGGTGGCAAATGGAGTTTAACATGGAAATGTGTAAGGTGATTCACTTGGGAAGGCACAACAGGAATAAAGAGTGCTGAGCTAACGGAAAGATTCTTGGCAGTGTAGATGAGCAGAGAGATCTTGGTGTCCAGGTACACAGATGCCTGAAAGTTGCCACCCAGGTTGATAGGATTGTTAAGAAGGCATACGGTGTGTTAGCTTTTATTAGCTGTTCAAACAGGCTTGAACAGGTCAAGATTGATGAAGTTGATGTGGCCTTCTTAGCGCAGTAGGCAGTGCATCAGTCTCATAATCTGAAGGTCCTGAGTCAAATCCTCGGAGAAGGCAAGACTGTGGCATGCAGCTGCATTGGCACCACCCCCCACCTTTTCCTCCGCTACATCGATGACCGTATCGGTGCTGCCTCGTGCTCCCACGAGGAAGTTGAACAGTTCATCCACTTTACCAACACCTTCCACCCCGACCTCAAATTTACCTGGACCATCTCAGACTCCTCCCTCCCCTTCCTAGACCTCTCCATTTCTATCTCGGGCGACCGAATCAACACGGACATTTACTATAAACCGACCGACTCCCACAGCTACCTAGACTAAACCTCCACCCATCCTGCCCCCTGTAAAAATGCCATCCCATATTCCCAATTCCTTCGTCTCCGCCGCATCTGCTCCCAGGAGGACCAGTTCCAAAACCGTACAACCCAGATGGCCTCCTTCTTCAAAGACCGCAATTTCCCCCCAGACGTGATCGACGATGCTCTTCACCGCATCTCCATAACTTCCCGCTCCTCCGCCCTTGAGCCCCGCCCCTCCAATCACCACCAGGACAGAACCCCACTAGTCCTCACCTACCACCCCACCAACCTCCATATACATCGTACCATCCGTCGTCATTTCCGCCACCTCCAAACGGACCCCAACACCAGGGATATATTTCCCTCCCCTCCCCTATCAGCGTTCTGAAAAGACCGCTCCCTCCGTGACTCCCTTGTCAGGTCCACACACCCCACCAACCCAACCTCCACTCCCGGCACCTTCCCCTGCAACCGTAAGAAATGCAAAACTTGCGCCCACACCTCCCCCTTACTTCCCTCCAAGGCCCCAAGGGATCCTTCTATATCCGCCACAAATTCACCTGCACCTCCACACACATCATTTACTGCATCCGCTGCACCCGATGTGGCCTCCTCTATATTGGGGAGACAGGCCGCCTACTTGCGGAACGTTTCAGAGAACACCTCTGGGACACCCGCACCAACCAACCCAACCACCCCTGGCTCAATACTTCAACTCACCCTCCCACTCCACCAAGGACATGCAGGTCCTTGGACTCCTCCATCGCCAGACCATGGCAACACGACGGTTGGAGGAAGAGCGCCTCATCTTCTGCCTGGGAACCCTCCAACCACAAGGGATGTACTTAGATTTCTCCAGTTTCCTCATTTCCCCTCCCCCCACCTTGTCTCAGTCAAATCCCTCGAACTCAGCACCGCCTTCCTAACCTCTCCGCCCCCACCCCCACTCTGGCCTATCACCCTCACCTTAACCTCCTTCCACCTATCGCATTTCCAACGCCCCTCCCCCCAAGTCCCTCCTCCCTACCTTTTATCTTAGCCTGCTGGACACACTTTCCTCATTCCTGAAGAAGGGCTTATGCCTGAAACATCGATTCTCCTGCTCCTTGGATGCTGCCTGACCTGCTGCGCTTTTCCAGCAACACATTTTCAGTGCTGGAAATTTTGGCAAACATTAGGATTGTTAAGTCCCCAGGGTCAGACCAGACTAGGTTGCTTCGGGAAGCGAGAAAGGAGGTTGCTAAGCCGCTGGTGAAGATCTTTGCTTCCTCACTCTCCACAGAAGCCGTACCAGAGGATTGGAGGGAGGCAAATATTGTTCCTCTTTTCAAGAAGGGGAATAGGGAAATCCCTGGCATTTAGAGACCGGTCAGTCTTACGACTGTGGTCAGCAAGGTTTTGGAGAGAGTTCTGAGGGATAGGATTTATGACTATTTGGAAAAGCATAGCGTGATTAAAGGCAGTCAGCATGGCTTTGTGAGGGGCAGGTCATGCCTCACAAATCTTATTGAGTTCTTTGAGGAGGTGACGAGACAGGTCGACGAAGGTCGAGCAGTGGATGTGGTGTATATGGATTTCAGCAAGGCATTTGATAGGGTTCCCCATGGTAGGCTCAGTCATCAAGTCAGGAGGTATGGGATACAGGGAGATTTGGCTATCCTGAAGAAGGGCTTATGCCCGAAACGTCGATTCTCCTGTTCTCTGGATGCTGCCTGACCTGCTGCGCTTTTCCAGCAACACATTTTCATGAATTAGTTTGCTGACAGAAAGCAGAGAGTGGTTGTAGATGGGAAGTATTCTGCCTGGAGGTCAATGTTGAGTGGTGTCCCGCAGGGCTCTGTTCTTGGGCCTCTGCTCTTTGTAGTTTTTATAAATGACTTGGATGTGGAGGTTGAGGGGTGGGTTAGTAAATTTTCAGATGGCACAAAGGTTGGAGGTGCCGTCGATAGTAGAGAGGGCTATTGCAGGCTGCAGCGCAATATAGACAGGATGCAGAGCTGGGCTGAGAAATGGCAGATAGAGTTCAACCTGGATAAATGCAAAGTGATGCATTTTGGAAGGTCAAACCAGAATGCTGAATATAGGATTAAAGACAAGTGTGGAGGAACAGAGAGATCTGGGTATTCAAGTGCATTGATCCCTCAAAGTCACACCCAAATGGATAGGGTTGTTAAGAAAGCATATGGTGTTTTGGCTTTCATTAACAGCGGGATAGGGGTTAAGAGCCGCAAGGTTTTGCTGCAGCTCTACAAGTCCCTGGTGAGGCCACACTTGGAATATTGTGTCCAGTTCTGGTCATCCTACTATAGGAAAGTTACAGAGGCTTTGGAGAGGGTGCAAAGAAGGTTTACCAGGATGCTGCTTGGACTGGAGGGCTTGTCTTATGAAGAAAGGTTGAATAAACTGACTTTTCTCTGTGGAGAGGAGGAGGAAGAGAGGAGACCTGATCGAGGTGTACAAGATAAGGAGCGGCATGGATAGCTAGAGACAGAGATTTTTCCCCAGGGCAGGACTGACTGGTACAAGAAGTCATAGTTTGAAGATATTAGGAGGAAGGTATAAAGGAGACATCAGAGGAAGGTTCTTTATGCAGAGAGTTGTGAATGTATGGAATGCGTTGCCAGCGGTGGTGGTGGGAGCAGAGTCATTGGGGATATTTAAGCGACTGCTGGACATGCACATGGATAGCAGTGAATTTAGGGGTGCACAGGTTAGGTAATTTTATTTTAGATTAGGAATAATCCTCGGCACAACATCATGGGCGAAGGGCCTGTTCTGTGCTGTACTATGTTCTATTATTGGTAGAGGGATTGATTTTCGGAGTCACGAGGTCATGCTACAGCTGTACTAAACTCTGGTGCGGCCGCACTTGGAGAATTGTGTACCGTTCTGGTCACCGCATTATAGGAAGGATGTGGAAGCTTTGGAAAGGGTTCAGAGGAGATTTACCATAATGTTGCCTGGTACGGAAGGAAGGAAGGTCTTAT
Source organism: Chiloscyllium plagiosum (assembly GCF_037043375.1). Lineage (NCBI taxonomy): Eukaryota > Metazoa > Chordata > Chondrichthyes > Orectolobiformes > Hemiscylliidae > Chiloscyllium > Chiloscyllium plagiosum. The sequence continues at coordinate 4,759,912 of NW_028270173.1, read as the reverse complement.
GAGGAAAGGCTGAGGGACTTGAGGCTGTTTTTGTTAGAGAGAAGAAGGTTGAGAAGTGACTTAATAGAGACATATAAGATAATCAGAGGGTTAGATAGGGTGGACAGGGAGAGCCTTTTTCCTCGGATGGTGATGGCTAGCACAAGGGGACATAGCTTCAAATTGAGGGGTGATAGATATAGGACAGATTCAGAGGTAGGTTCCTTTCTCAGAGAGTAATGGGGGGTGTGGAATGCCCTGCCTACACAGTAGTAGACTCGCCAACTTTAAGGGCATTTAAATGGTCATTGGATAGGCATATGGATGGTGATGGAATAGTGTAGGTTAGATGGGCTTCAGATTGGTTCCACAGGTCAGCACAATATAGAGGGCCGAAGGGCCTGTACTGTTCTGGAATGTTCCATGTGTATTGACATTCATGTCAGGTGTATTTAGAGATTAGGAATGTATTATAATTAATCTCTTCCAAGTAGAACAGGCTGATTTTAATTACTTTTTCTCTTGACAGTTCATTGTTTTATCCTGTTCGTTTGTGGATTTCTTTCGGTGGTAATTTCAATTCTCTTACTTTATCAATCAATACAAATTGGTGAGTAGCTGAGATATTAGATTCGAATAAAAGAATCTCAAACATTAGACTCCTAACTATTTCCATTTGGACTGGGGGGAAACCTGAAAGTTCCCCACATGAACACAGAAAAATTCTTCGCCTCCTGAAATATCAGTATCAAGGCTTATTTTGGGAAGACTTGAATATTAAAGCGGGGGTGTACTTCTGAGGCTCTGTTAGGCTCTGGTCAGACCACATTTGGAGTATTGTGTACAATCTTGGGCCCCATATCTTTGGAAGAAAGTACTGGCCCTGGAACATGTTCAGAGGAGATTCACGAGAATGGTCCCAGGAACAAAAAGCTTAACGTTTAAGGATTCTGGGTCTATACTCAATGGAGTTTAGAAGAATGAGGGGGGATCTAATTGAAACGTACAGAATAGTGAATGGCCTGGACAGGGTGGATGTTGGGAAGATGTTTCCATTGTGAGGAGAGACTAGGACCAGAGGGCACAGCCTTAGAGTAAAGGAAAGGCCTTTGAGAACGGAGAGAAGGAGAAACTTCTTCAGCCAGAGAGTGGGGAACCGATGGGATTCATTGCCACAGAAGGCTGTGGGGACCAGGTCAGTGAGGATATTTAAGATGAAGGTAGATAGGTTCTTGGGTATCAAGGGGGTCAAGGGTTACGAGGAGAAAGCGGGTGAATGGGGTTGAGAAACCTATCAGCCATGATTGAATGGTGGAGCAGACTGGATGGGCTGAATGGCCTAATTCCTGCTCCTGTGTCTTATGGCCTGTTTATTACATCAGGGATGGTTGTGTGGGAAGGATTCCCATCAGGAACGTTGTGCAAGGTTACTGTTTTGCACTGCTTGGATACTTAATATTAGTATCTCTACAATCTACAAACTGTTTGTCATTGCATGTTGATGATCTGTGTTTAATAATTATGATGCTATCTCTCTGAATTCAGCCTCTTTTAATGTTGATGTCCCAATGACCTGTACATGACACTGATTCTTCCAGTATGACTAATTGTCAGAATTTTAGGAAAGGATAACATTAAAGTAACCTTGTCTGTCTCTACATTGCATGCTGCAGCTTCACTCTGCCAATATCCCTCCGAAATGTTAATTACAAGGAGTTTACTTGCTGTGGTGGTCTACTTATTCCCTGTGTTTGCATCTGTCATCTACTACATCACATACCGTAAGTAAGAAGTTAGGTATTGGCTGTTAGAATTCTGTCTTATGTGTAATTCTCCATCTGATTGTAAAGTCTGTTCTTTCTCCTGTATCTTTTCGATGTGTCATGAAGATGTACCCATGCTGAGTTGGTCTGGAAATGGTTACCTGTTTATTGCACCGATGGTTTGTTTGCTGGCACGTGTGTATCATTGACCTCAGCCCTGGGTCAGTAACCCACCAAGGGCAGTTGTGGGACGTGGCTGAGCTAATCTGTCAAAAAGGAGGCATCCAACTGGGATTAGATAGCCAATCAGAGGCCATACACTGCTGAAAGATTGGCATCACCATGATTATGGGTAGGCACTGCTGATGAAGCTGGGAAAAGGAGATGAAGGCACTTTCTGAAAATACAATTGGTTACAGATGTCAGGCTGTCAGACCCTGACCCCAAATGGAAAGTTCTTGCTTGGGTCAGGACCTAGCTTTTGTGTACCTGTGTAAATGGCCTGATGTTGGTGATCCACCATAGCGGACAGGCAAGATGCAGCATCTGACCCCACACTGGTGCTGAAGACTCAACTAAACCAGAAATCACCAGTTCCATCAGCCCTTCAGCTATCCTCCACCAGCTTCGAAATCCTTCTCAGCACTGCAGAGAGTCAGCAATAAGATTAATGATTGAATACTGTTTATGTGACATATAAGAATATAAAACCACAAGAAATATTCAGTTCCTCATGCCTACTCTACCATTCAATAAGATCATAACTGTCTCATTCTGGCTACAAATCCACTTTCTTGTTTCTTCCCTATAATCCTTGACTTACTTGTTGGTAAAATCCTAATTCAGCCTTGAAAGTATTCACTGACTTGGCCCCCCCTTGTGTGGTTAGCTCAGTTGGCAGGACTGGTTTTCGATGCAGAGTGACACCAAGAGTGCAGGTTCAATTCCTGCACTGGCTGAGGTTACCATGAAACTCGCACCTTTTCAGCATTGCCCTTTATCTGATGCTTGGTGACCCTTGTGTTAAACTTGCCACCAGCTGTTTTTTGTAATGAGAGAGCAGCCCTATGATCCAATAGGATCAGCCGAATTTGTCTTTAACTTAATGATGATAACTTGTTTGCATTGTGAGAATTTTACAATCCAAGAAAGTAAACATTCAAAAGTATTGATTGCTTTTGACTTAGAAGCAAGTTTTTGGTTAAAGTTCCCAGAAAACCTGGCTGAGGTTAGATACAGGAGAAAAAGAGTCGTACAGAACAGTTAGAAAATAGGTTACCTCAGTGTAAGGATTTTAGTTAGAAAATTCCAGACCAGAAGTGTTTGGACCAAAACCTAGAAAAGTTATATGATGCTAAAAACATTTAAGCTCAGACTTATCTGAGAGACTAATCAAGGGCAAATTTGTCAAACTCTTAGGACCAGGAATTGAAAGAAGTGAAATCGATGGATGTGATAGAGAGAGGGCTATCTCTGGTAGTTGGCAATTGTAAAGTGATGGTGTTGGGATAGATAGGAGTTTTGAAATTTTTTAAAATCTTTCAGATTGTGATATATGTAAGTAGCACAAGTTCTTCTATTTTATCTTTTATTTTGTGTCATAAAATTCTTTTATAATTAAAATGAAATCTGCAGCGTTGCATGCTGGTGTTTCAGTGAAAGACCACCATATTATTATTTTTAAACTGGGTTTCAGTTTAGGATCTGACCTGTCCAGTTGCAACATCATCTGGGATCATGTTAGATGTTCCTGTTTATTTGCCAATGGAAGACTTTTGGATTTGGTTTAATGATGTTGGGCTGCTGGTCTCTTGTACCCTTCACCTCTCTTGTTTCCTTTATAACTTGCATTTTGAAATGTCTCTATTGAGCGATACTTCACTTTGGAAAGGATTTGCTTGCCTGTGTCCAGCTGAACTGTCTATAATTCCCAGTTTTCATTTTTCTTCCTTTCTTAAATAGAGGGGTTACATTATTTATCCCCTAAATCTTTCGGAAAGTTTCCATAGTTTATAGAGTCTTGGAAGAAAATCACCAGTGTGTCTACTATTTCTAGGGTGGTTTCTTTAAGTACTTAAGGATGTAGCTAATCAGGGCCTGGGGATCTACTGGCCTTCAATCCCATCAATTTTCTCAACCCTATTTCGGTACTAATCCAGATTTCATGCAGTACCTCAGTCTCTGTTGGAGTGGTTGGAGCGAGGTTGACCAGTTGCATTATGTTGAATAGGACATCCCTGACTGGGGCTGTCAGCCTGGGCTGATCAGGGAGTCGCTGAGACTCCCCTCACTCTCGGGACTGACTCTGAGCTAGTTGGTCAGAGTTCACGTACTGTGCACGTGGAAGTAAGGAATGACACAGTGATAGGATACCGGCTTCTCTGGAGGTATTTCACCCGTGTTTCCCCAACATCTCTGGGATGTTATGGCTGTTTTTCTTTACGAAAATATAGCAAAAGTACATTTTTCAATGATCAGTCATTTCTCAGCTCTCCGTTATCACGAGGGAGGTGATGACCCAGTGGAACTATCGGTGGATTGTTACTCCAGAGGCACAAGGAATATTCTGGGACTTGTGTTTCAATCCTGCCAAGGCAGAAGGTGCAATTTGAATTCAGTAAATCTCTGCAACTCAGAGTTTCTGATTGTAAGGGACCTTCATTTGTCTTCACCAATCTTTATCCCTTCACATCCCAATGGAAACCTTTTCAATCGGCTTTAATGTTCCCCATCAGCTTATTCTCCGACAATGCCTTTATCCTCCTTTGCAGAATTCTAAACTTCTCCCACTCCTCAGGGCTGCTATTTGTTTTTCTGGCCAGTTTTCTGCCTCTTCTTTGGCTCCAATACCCTTGGCTCTAACTTCCCTTGTAACCTTTTGTGGCAAACATTTTGCAGATGGAGTGCAATGTGGAAAAATCTGAACTGGTCTACTTTGGCAGGAAGAGTACAAAACCAGTCTATTGTATAAATAAAGAGAATCTGCAAAACTCTGAGCTACCAAGGGAACTGGGTGCAGCAGCTCATGAATCAGTTATATTAGAATGCAGGTCAGTAAGTGAACAGTAAGGCTGTGGCATATCAGGGCTTACTGCAGGTAAACATCTTGAGGTTTTACTGCAGCTGTACAAGTCCATATTGAGAACACATCTGGAGTAATGTTTACAGTTTTGATTTCCTTACTGATAAAAAGGATATCACTACATTAGAAGCACTTCAGTAAGGGTCATTCACCTCTTTTCTGGGATGAGAGCTGTTTATTTTCGGAGGAAAGGTTGAACAAGTTGGATCTGGACTCATTGAAGTGTGGAGGGATGAGAGAGGACCTCACTGAGACTTGACAGATCTCGAGGGGACTCTGAAAGGATTTCTCCTATTGCAGGCAATACGGTTTAAAAATAGGAGCTCTCTCTTTTAAGAAGGAGTTGAGAATTTCTTTTTTTTCTGAGGCTTGTGAGTCTGTGGCATTCTCCCCAGAACCCAATTAGACCATGTCCAGACAAATGAGGGTTTTGAAAGATGAGAATGTGACTGGGGAGTAGGGTTGAGACTACAACTAGCTCTGATTGAAAAGGGATGCAGACTCCAGGGACTGAGAGGCGTAAACCTGCTCCAAAGTCCTAGACCTGTGCTCCTTTATCATTAATTCTCTCAAATTAATACTGCCCATCTGTCTTTGGTTCTCAGTAGAACCTCATTGTTCACAATGTCATCCCAGTCTCTCAAATTGCAGCTTTTACACTCTGTTCATTTCTATCCTGACAGTTCGAGAACTGGAAATGTATCTAAAGTTGAAAGCAGTCAGACGAGCAACTGTACACATTTCAATACCAAATTAACACAGTGCTTTCAAATAAGGTATAGTATAAACAAGCAGAATGCGAAAGGCTGATAACTTACAAACGTTCCGACGGAAATTCATTAGTGCAGTACCACACGGTGCGGTGTCGGTGTGGTCTGTACCGCACGGTGCGGTGTCGGTGTGGTCTGTACCGCACCGTGCGGTGTCGGTGTGGTCTGTACCGCACGGTGCAGTGTCGGTGTGGTCTGTACCACACGGTGCGGTGTCGGTGTGGTCTGTACCGCACCGTGCGGTGTCGGTGTGGTCTGTACCGCACGGTGCGGTGTCGGTGTGGTCTGTACCGCACGGTGCGGTGTCGGTGTGGTCTGTACCGCACGGTGCGGTGTCGGTGTGGTCTGTACCGCACGGTGCAGTGTCGGTGTGGTCTGTACCACACGGTGCGGTGTCGGTGTGGTCTGTACCGCACCGTGCGGTGTCGGTGTGATCTGTACCGCACGGTGCGGTGTCGGTGTGGTCTGTACCGCACGGTGCAGTGTCGGTGTGGTCCGTGCAGCACGGTGCAGTGTCGGTGTGGTCTGTACCACACGGTGCGGTGTCGGTGTGGTCTGTACCGCACCGTGCGGTGTAGGTGTGGTCTGTACCGCACGGTGCAGTGTCGGTGTGGTCTGTACAGCACGGTGCGGTGTCGGTGTGGTCTGTACCGCACGGTGCAGTGTCGGTGTGGTCTGTACCGCACGGTGCAGTGTCGGTGTGGTCTGTACCGCACGGTGCGGTGTCGGTGTGGTCTGTACCACACGGTGCGGTGTCGGTGTGGTCTGTACAGCACGGTGCGGTGTCGGTGTGGTCTGTACCGCACGGTGCGGTGTCGGTGTGGTCTGTACCGCACCGTGCGGTGTCGGTGTGGTCTGTACCGCACGGTGCGGTGTCGGTGTGGTCTGTACCGCACGGTGCAGTGTCGGTGTGGTCCGTGCAGCACGGTGCAGTGTCGGTGTGGTCTGTACCACACGGTGCGGTGTCGGTGTGGTCTGTACCGCACGGTGCGGTGTCGGTGTGGTCTGTACCGCACGGTGCAGTGTCGGTGTGGTCTGTACCGCACGGTGCAGTGTCGGTGTGGTCTGTACCGCACGGTGCGGTGTCGGTGTGGTCTGTACCGCACGGTGCGGTGTCGGTGTGGTCTGTACCGCACGGTGCAGTGTCGGTGTGGTCCGTGCAGCACGGTGCAGTGTCGGTGTGGTCTGTACCACACGGTGCGGTGTCGGTGTGGTCTGTACCGCACCGTGCGGTGTAGGTGTGGTCTGTACCGCACGGTGCAGTGTCGGTGTGGTCTGTACAGCACGGTGCGGTGTCGGTGTGGTCTGTACCGCACGGTGCAGTGTCGGTGTGGTCTGTACCGCACGGTGCGGTGTCGGTGTGGTCTGTACCGCACGGTGCGGTGTCGGTGTGGTCCGTACCGCACGGTGCGGTGTCGGTGTGGTCCGTGCAGCAGGGTGCGGTGTCGGTGTGGTCTGTACCGCACGGTGCAGTGTCGGTGTGGTCTGTACCGCACGGTGCAGTGTCGGTGTGGTCTGTACCGCACGGTGCGGTGTCGGTGTGGTCTGTACCGCACGGTGCGGTGTCGGTGTGGTCTGTACCGCACGGTGCAGTGTCGGTGTGGTCCGTGCAGCACGGTGCAGTGTCGGTGTGGTCTGTACCACACGGTGCGGTGTCGGTGTGGTCTGTACCGCACGGTGCGGTGTCGGTGTGGTCTGTACCGCACGGTGCGGTGTCGGTGTGGTCTGTACCGCACGGTGCAGTGTCGGTGTGGTCCGTGCAGCACGGTGCAGTGTCGGTGTGGTCTGTACCACACGGTGCAGTGTCGGTGTGGTCTGTACAGCACAGTGCGGTGTCGGTGTGGTCTGTACCGCACGGTGCAGTGTCGGTGTGGTCTGTACCGCACGGTGCGGTGTCGGTGTGGTCTGTACAGCACGGTGCGGTGTCGGTGTGGTCTGTACCGCACGGTGCGGTGTCGGTGTGGTCTGTACCGCACGGTGCGGTGTCGGTGTGGTCCGTACCGCACGGTGCGGTGTCGGTGTGGTCCGTACCGCACGGTGCGGTGTCGGTGTGGTCCGTGCAGCAGGGTGCGGTGTCGGTGTGGTCCGTGCAGCAGGGTGCGGTGTCGGTGTGGTCCGTGCAGCAGGGTGCGGTGTCGGTGTGGTCCGTGCAGCACGGTGCGGTGTCGGTGTGGTCCGTGCAGCACGGTGCGGTGTCGGTGTGGTCCGTGCAGCAGGGTGCGGTGTCGGTGTGGTCCGTGCAGCAGGGTGCGGTGTCGGTGTGGTCCGTGCAGCAGGGTGCGGTGTCGGTGTGGTCCGTGCAGCACGGTGCGGTGTCGGTGTGGTCCGTACAGCACGGTGCGGTGTCGGAGTGGTCCGTACAGCACGGTGCGGTGTCGGTGTGGTCCGTGCAGCAGGGTGCGGTGTCGGTGTGGTCCGTGCAGCACGGTGCGGTGTCGGTGTGGTCCGTACAGCACGGTGCGGTGTCGGAGTGGTCCGTACAGCACGGTGCGGTGTCGGTGTGGTCCGTGCAGCACGGCGCGGTGTCGGTGTGGTCTGTACCACACGGTTCAGTGCCGGTGTGGTCTGTACCACATGGTTCGGTGCCGGTGTGGTCTGTACCACACGGTTCGGTGCCGGCGTGGTCTGTACCGCACGGTGTGGTTTCAGAGTAGTCTGTACCACACGGTGTCGGTGTGGTCTGTACCGCGTGGTGCGATGTCGGTGCGGTCTGTACCACACGGTGCGGTGTCGGTGCGGTCTGTACCACGGTGCGGTGTCAGTGTGGTCTGTACCGCATGGTGCGGTCTGTACTGTGTGGTGTCGGTGTGGTCCATGCAGCACTGTGCGGTGTCGGTATAGTCTGTACCGCACGGTGCGGTGCCGGTGCGGTCTGTACCGCACGGTGCGGTGCCGGTGCGGTCTGTACCGCACGGTGCGGTGCCGGTGCGGTCTGTACCGCACGGTGCGGTGCCGGTGCGGTCTGTACCGCACGGTGCGGTGCCGGTGCGGTCTGTACCGCACGGTGCGGTGTCGGTGCGGTCTGTACCGCACGGTGCGGTGTCGGTGTGGTCTGTACCGCACGGTGCGGTGTCGGTGCGGTCTGTACCGCACGGTGCGGTGTCGGTGCGGTCTGTACCGCACGGTGCGGTGTCGGTGCGGTCTGTACCGCACGGTGCGGTGTCGGTGTGGTCTGTACCGCTCGGTGCGGTCTGTACCGCACGGTGCGGTGTCGGTGTGGTCTGTACTGCACGGTGCGGTGTCGGTGTGTTCTGTATCGCGCAGTGTCAGTGCGGTGTCGGTGTCGTCTGTACCACACGGTGCAGTGTCAGTGCGGTGTCGGTGTGGTCACAGCTATACTGTTCCTCATTATCACAACGCTGGGGTTCACAGAGAGAGTCATTCAGATTTAGAAAAGTGGAAGAAAATGAAGACAGGCCAGGTCATGGATATATCCAGCATGAAAACCAATCCCTTGGTCCAGCCTGTCCATGTATACCAGATATCCTAAGTTAAGCTGGACCCATTTGCCAGCATTTGGCCCATATCCCTGTAAACTCTTCCTATTCATGTACCCATCCAGATGCCTTTTAAATGTTGTAATTGTACCAGGCTCCACCACTTCCTCTGGCAGCTCATTCCATACACACACCACCCTCTGTGTGAAAACGTTATTCCTCAGGTCCCTTTTAAATCTTTCCCCTCTTCCCTTAAACCTCTGCCCTCTACTTTTGGATCCTGAGGAAAAGACTGTTTGTTCACCCTATCCCTGCCCCTTCATGATTTAATAAACCTCCAAACGGTCCCCCCTCAGCCTCTGACGCTCCAGAGGAAGGAAGCCCCAGCCTATTCAGCCTCTCTCTTGTTAACTCAAACCCTCCAACCCAGAACAGATTTATAAGGATGTTGTCAGGGTTTGGGGGTTTGATCTATAGGGAGAGGCTGGGGCTATGTCACTCTGACTGTCCCCAGTGAAAGGATCAAGCCCTGGCATAAGGCTGCAGGGAGGGATGCAGGTTAAGGAAGGGTATTGGAGAGGAGTTAAAAAGATCATGGAGTCAGGAGTCACCTAACCTCACAACTAACGAATGGTATCAGGCTGCAGATTCTGTAAAAGATCAGAACAGTACCTAACCACTCGCTGGACCACATTTCCTAACAGCCTTACATAAACTGAGTTGGTCTTGGTGCTGCATATACCCAAAGGATTTGTTTTTTAGTTTTAGTCCGTAGTGATTGAGTTGGTCTTGTTTTCCAGGCAACTTAATCACAAGAAGCAGATGTCGACCCTTGCTGTCTCCTGTCCTTTTCCACAGGCTGCTATCTTTAAACAAAGGCTTAATACAGGAGCGACAATAAACTGCAGATAACATCAGCTTGTGGGTTAAAAACCTCTTCAGTAATAATTTCATTCAGAACTTGAATGATTATGGAATTTTTCTAACCAGCTGTCTGTCCAATAGACAGCTATGATTATTGTCGTTGTTAAAAGGAAGGAATACTGTTTTTTTTTGTGCATAAATCACCAGATGCTGACAATTGCTGGGACGTCATAGCCTTTGTCATTGCAATTTTCAATAAAATGAAAAAGCAGCTCTTGCAGACACACTGACTGGTGTCATCTTTCAGCTACGCCATTACCAGGAGGAAATGATCCACATACACAGCCCTATTACTGCTAGACCACAATATACCCAGATACTGCTGGTCTGCCTTAATACTTTCCCCAGAAAGGAAAACATTTGGCACAGACCAGCTGAATCCCTGCGGAGGTCAGATCCCTCTGTTGGTCTGAGCTTCCTTGTGTCTTGCCAGTTATTCAGTACTTCCTTGCCTTGTGACTTATTTTAAAGTACATAACTACACACTGACCAGGATTAAATACCATGTGCTATCCAGCCAATCTGTCTATATCCTCCTGTAACTTTCATCTACTTCCTCACTGTCAATCTCCCAACCTTTGTTTATGTCAACCACCCTCTTCCCCTCAGATTCATGTCGATATTGTTTATGTATACCACAACCAATCAGGGTCCTAGCCCTAATTCCTGCTGTGTGCCACTGGACACCAGCCTTCAGTGACACAAAGTCTTCTACCACCCTCTGTCTCCTACCACTAAGACAATTACCTGGATCCCATGTGCTTTTACCTTCTCAATCGGTTTCCAGTCTGGGACCTTGTTCAAAGCTTTGCTGAAATCCATGTAAATTACATCTACACACCTGGAGACCTCCTCACAAACTTCTGTCCAGTTCATTAGGCCTGACCTCCCTCTGACAAAGCCATGCTGACCATCCCTGGTCAAACCTTGCCTTTCCACGAGGAGATTAGTGGTCTCCTTCAGAGTGTTTTCCAAATTTCCTTCCTAATAACCGTGAGACTCACTGGTCTATAATTCCGTGGTTTACCTCTACCACCCTTCCTGAAAACTGCAATCACGTAACTGTTCTCCAGTCCTCTGGCAATTCCCCCGTGGTTCTCCCTCAATCTGCTCTGTTATAGGGAAAACAACCTGAGCGTATCCAGGTTCTCTTCATCGCTGAGAATCTCCTCTGCATCCCCACCACTGCAATCACACCCTTTCTAGAGTGTGGTTTAAGGTACAGCTCCAACCTAACCTCCCTGCTCCTATAATCTAATCCATGTCCGATAAAGGTCAGTGTCCCATATCCCTTCTTAACTACCGTATTAACCTGTCCTGCCTCATTCAGGGATCTGTGAATGTGTACAACCGAGATCCCTATGTTACTCTGAGCTCCCTAGTGCTCTGCCATTCACTGAGTGCTCCCTTGTCTTGTTCCATCGTCCATGACCTCAGACTTTCCAGGGTTAAATTCCATCTGCTACTGAAATAACAATCACCCAAACAATCTTCATGTGATCTGCAAACTTACTTATCAACCTCCGCCACATTCCCATCCATGTCGTATACACACGTCACAAACTATAAGGGTCCCAGCGCTGATCCCTGTGCCACTCCACTGGACACCAGACTCTGGTCACACAAACATTCTTCCACCACCACCACCCTCGGTCTCCTGGCACTAAGCTGATATGATTAGATTAGATTAGATTCCCTACAGTATGGAAACAGACCCTTTGGCCCAACAAGTCCACACCGACCCTCCGAAGAGTAACCCATCCAAACACATTTCCCTCTGACTAATGCATCTAACACGACGGGCAATGTAGTGTGGCCAATTCACCTAACCTGCACATCTTTGGACTGTGGGAGGAAATCAGAGCACCCGGAGGAAACCCACGCAGACACTGGTCGCCCAAGGCTGGAATTGAACCTGGGTCCCTGAGCTAACCACTGAGCCACTGTGCCAACCCACAATATTGGATCCAACTTGCCAAGTTACCCTGAATCCCACATGCTTTTACCTTCTTCATTACTCTGTCAAATGCTTTGCTGAAATCCATATCAACTGCCCTACCCTCGTCTACATATCTGGTCACCACCTTGAAAAATTCTATCAAATTTATCAGGCCTGATGTCCCTCTGACAAAGCCATGCTGACTATCCCTGATCAAACCTTGCCCCTCCAAGTGGAGAATAAGTCTCTCCTTGAGAATCTTCTCCAGTAGTTTCCCTACCATTGATGTGAGATACACTGCTCTGTAATTCTCTTTTATGTCTACCACCCTGTTCCCCAGTCTTCTTACACCATTCTTAAAGCTGAAGGGATCAAAGATTTTGGGAAGAAAGCGGGAACAGGGGACTGAGTTGGATGATCAGCCCTGATCATATTGAATGGGGGGGAAGCAGGGCTAACTGGCCTTCTATGGGTCAAATTAAAAGAAAAATTGTACATTCCTTCCAATGCTTGTGGAGATGAAAAGGTAGCAGAAAGTTTAATAATCAGCAAAAGATAATCAAAAAAAGGCGAAAGCTGTATCTGAAGAAAGCTGATCTACACTCACTGATGTTTGCACACTTGTGGAAAGACTCCGGGGTCAGGAATTTGAAATAAAACAGAAATGAGAAGGAACAGGGCTCTCTATTGTTTGGAATTCTCTTCCACATTGAGCAGTAAAGGCTGGGTCCATTTAATCTATTCGAGGCTGAGTTAGAGGAGCAAGTGGTTATGAGGGATATAGGCAGGAGGGTAGAGTTAAGGTGACAGTCAGCTCAGATATCATCATTCCAAACAGCAAAGCCAGCTCAAGAGGCTGAAAGATCCACTTCTGCTTCCAATTACTACATTCTTCTTACAGATTTTTAATCCACCACCTATAGAAAATATTGTTTTCTCCCTACAAACAAACTTCAGAGTTCAGTCATCCTGAGTACTGTACTGGCTGAGTGTATACAGGCAGTTCTGCTATAATGTAGTAGGTCAGTTCTCGTGCAATCCTGTCTTATAAGGAAATTGTGTAATAGCAGCACCACCGAAACTAATGGGGTTGGAAACGTGTTATAACCAATATACGCTTTAGAAAGTGTCCCCAGTTCATCCATCATGTTATAGTGAATTTGCATTAACAAAATGCACATGATAGCAGAACGACCTGGGGTGTACTGTTCCTTGGTTCAGATTCATTCTGTTCACTTTGCATTACTCCAATTATTTGCCACTTACATTATTAAAAATGCTGCCAACTCATTGCTAGTTCGCTCTCCTCAACACATTATCCCATTTCTTGTAATCTTTCATGAGCTGTTGTTTAATGGTTTCAAAGGCATTTTTTGAGAAGATTTGTAGCTCAGGTTGAGGTTCTGGTTGTAAGTTTGCTCGCTGAGCTGGAAGGTTTGTTTTCAGACGTTTCGTCACCGTGCTTGGTAACATCTTCAGTGAGTCTCCGGGGAAGCGTTGGTTTTCTGTCCAGCTTTCTATTTGTGTGTCTGGGTCTGTTCGGGTGGGTGACTTAACTCTGTAACGTTTACATATGTATGCATGCATATGTAGGCTTAACAAGTGTTATGGACCAGACTGAAACCCCTCAAAACATTTAGAAAATAGTCTAGACCTTACATTTACCTTTAGAATAACAAGTTAGTAAAGATGCAATTTGATTGGTCAAACTACTAGACATTAAGTAAAATACACTTTGCTTTTACACTACAGTTAAAAATCAGACAAAATTTTTAAAAATTTAAATGACTTAAGCATTTCAATAGAGTTAAAGTTAACAAATTATTTATGTTAATTACTACAAATGAACTGTTGTTGATGAAGGGCTTATGCTCGAAACATTGATTCTCCTGTTCCTCGGATGCTGCCTGACCGGCTATGCTTTTCCAGCACCACACACTTTGTTCCTGTTCCAATATAGTAACTTGCTATAAATAAGCCCTTAGCAAAGGCTAATTTAGTTAAATAGATTTATTTATTTCCTACAACACGTATGCAACATTTTCTCTGCCAGCACTCCACTCCACCCCCACTATTGCATAAATGTTACCCCCTCAACAATTCACAGCCGTTCTGATGAAGAGTACTCTAAACCTGAAATGTTAGCTTGCTGTCTCTCTCCATGGATGCTGCCTGGCCCACTGTGATCTATGGTGAAGTGGGAGTTGACACGGGGTATGCTAACAAGGGGCACACAGATACAAGATGGTCGCTGAGCCATAGGTTGGTCACTTAGCACACAAGATGGCTGCTGAGACATTACATGGGAAAATACAGCAAAGGACACACAGATACTGCCTGAGGTCAACAGGCTACCAGTACAATAGACACAGATTATTAGTTTAAGGTGGGAAGGGAGAGAATACACACCGGTAACGTCTACTGCCCACCAAAGTGTCAGAGTCCAGCCACCATCTTCAATAGATATGTGAACTACCTGAGACTGCTTGTATACAAGGGTTAATACTTCAGATTTGCAGTAATGGGAAACAATCTTCCTTCTCAGGAAGAACGATCACTGCAGCAATGGACCCCTGCGTAGCTGCTGAAACTGACAATGACTCTGTAATGTTTTCTGTAAACAATCCATGCTGTACAAGCACAGACTCGGTACTTGAACAATTATACCATGAAATGTATAAAGTATCATGACGTGTGCTCGGAGGGGGAGAGAAGGCTGGTAGCTGACAGCTGTGCTTCCAGACATCTCTCTCTCTCCCCGGAGTTCCGGTTTCTTTGTACAATAAACTCTGCCGTTGAATCCCAATTCTGAATCCGAGACTGGTGATTTTCCCCACAATGATTGGTGCTGCGAGCAGGGTCTCCCTACTCCTGGTGTTCTGGTCAAAGGCCACCATCAGAGAGCTGGGGTAAGAGACACTTTGAAGAGTCAGACTGGGCCAAAGACTCAGTTTAAAAGGATATACCTTAGTAAGGTATAACTCGTATGATGGTACTGGCCTATGTGGAAGTGCATGCCTGAGGGGGGTAAGTGGGAGAGTGTACTAACCAGCTGCTTGTGCTGAAACGACCAGAGGACAAAGTAGTGCCTGCCTCAGACTGGTTGTTAGAGGGGTAGCCTACTCACGTGATGGTTGGGAATTGAGATGCCAAGGGCACTAGGAGCTGTGATGCACAAGTGGCAAAGTCGGGTAACGTTGGACTCTGTAGGGGCAGAGTCCATTTAGAGCCTAGTCAAAGGTTGGCTGCTGTCTGTTATTGTGTTTTAAATTGAAGTGGTGAGGAAGAGGAGCTGATCACTCTGACCAAAAGCCAAACTCCAGTGGAGCAGAACGTTACTGAGGTGGGAAGGGTGGACACTGAGTAACCGTGATACTCTGTCGGTCCATAGCAGAACGACAGAGCTTGAATAGTGGCGATGGCTGGGAGGGTAAAAGGTCCCCTGGGTAGAGAGCACCCTGGGCTAAAGGTAGGTTTCTGGGCCTATGGGCAGTGTTGGGTCAGTAGAGGTGGCTGGGAAGGTAAAGGAGTCCTGATAGAGAGCACACCCTATTGAGCCAATATTCTCAGCCAACCTGTAGGTACTGACGAGTAGTGGTGGCCGTGAGAGTAGAGAGGTCGCACCGGTAGAAACCACACCTTGCTACAGGCTGCTACAGCCGTACAGACGGTGCTGAGACAGTATTAGTGGCCATGGGGTAGAGAAGTCCCCACTAGTTAAGGACACTTCACTGTTGGTGGTATCCAGGGTTATACAATCTGTGAGATGGCAGATCAGGATTTTAAAGGGAATACTGCAGGTTCCCTTATTGAGAAATAGAAGACAGACCAGCGCTGACAGAACAGATAAAGAAAAGGGGGGGGTTGGACCCATTCCAGACATTAGTACAGCAGCAGAATTGGATTGACAAACAAAAACGAAATAAAACTAAAAAGATTGGGGTAATGTTAGTGTATCAATCAGCAGGCCTAATTGAACAAGTGGAGAACGAGCCAAAAACGAATTGAGGAGCTGGAGGACAGGATAAAGGAGCTAGAACACAGATTAGAAAAAGTACAGGAGGAAAGGGAGACTGACTCTCTCCCTTCCTACGAAACCGTCCAGCAGGGACCAACTGCTCCCTCAGCAGAGCAGGTACAAGAATATAACCTAGGGGAGGGATAGAGTTGCAGCGAAAGGCAACAGAGCATAGCCTCACAGTGCAAACACGAGGTTCTGGACGGCGAGATGGTATATGGGGAGGGCACCAACTGCACTTGAGGGACAGACACCAGCTGGTCTGGGCAGCCTGCCCAGCAGCCAGATGGAGATGGGTAGCTGACAGACCCGATACCACAGCAGTCTGAGACTATAGGGGAGGATGGTGGACACATGGCCGTTGCCCTTACAGCTAAGATAGATGCCCAACAGGTCCCTTCGCCCATTTTAAAGAAGAGATCCTGCAGGTATTAGGAAATGCTCCCACGAACTGGAGCAAAATTCCGATCACCAAACAGCTAAAAGGGGAAGGAGCCTCTGAGTATAGGGAACAATTATTTAGCATATACCAGGAGTGGTCAGCACAAGCAAACCCAGATTGTGGGGACCAGGGTTTCAGAGACTGGCTCTCTCGCGCCCGTCAATCTATCCTGAAAATGGGAGTGATAATGTCCCAAAATGATGACGACCTGGTAAAGGAGGCTAGCGGGGTGCAGGAGACAGAAGTTCCCGCAATAAAAACAAAACCTGACAGAGCAGCCTACCAGAACAGAGGTGAAGGCAGAACCAAACTCTCCTGCCACAACCGGGACACTTTGACAGAGACTGTCCGGCCCCACAGGCAGGGAATAGGACAAGGAACAGCAGCCACTGCAATAGAGCAGGGCATACAGAGGCAGGGAAAAGCATGGGGGAACCCCAAACAACACACGGAACACCTCGGAACCGCGGGACTCCTGAGATCCACAGATCTGACAGCCAGCTGCCCCCGTTCGTAAGAGTAAGGGAGAGAGGAGGATTTACGTACCTGCAGGAGTTGGAGGTAGGAAATGTGAGACACTGGTAGACACAGGAGCGGCCGTATCTATCACCAACTTACCCTTACTCCACACAAACAAAATGATCCACCTTACTGGTAGTCTTACTTAAGCAAGACTACCCGCGTGGAAATCAATAACTTATATATCCCTGTGAGATGTTATGTACACCAAAAGAATGAAGGCACCATAATGGAAACGACTCATTGAAGGAATACAAAGTCTCGATTGACTGTGCAAAAGGAAAACTGATCTGGCCAAAACAGGACGATTGAAAGACCGAGATTGGGAAACTTACAAGTCACCTCGAGACTATTAAAATAGCTACAGCCACCAGTAGGGACTGGAACCTTGAAAAGGGGGGGATTCGGAACCATCTGCACCTCCATCCCTGAGGTATGGGCAGAGACAAAGCTAGACATAGGTTTAGTCGAGATAGACCCTATAATGGTGCCTGGATTGGAGTATAAGCCCCACCAGCAGTACCCAATCAGGCCTGAAGCAGAGAAAGCAGTTGCAGAGATAGTTAAAGAACTAGTGAGACAGGGGATTCTCAGAGTGACCACAAGTAAAACCAATTCCCCAATATGGCCATTAATAAAGCCTGATGGGAGCTTTAGACTCACCATTGACTATATGGGGCTAAACAAGGTCACCCCCAAAATGCATCCCGTTGTATAGCAGACCCCTCTACAATTCTAAACAGATTGGCCCCTGAGCACAACATTTTCACCATATTAGACATAGCCAACGGATCCTGGTCCATCCCACGACACCCTGGATTCCAGAATAAATTCGCCTTCACAGTAAGGGACTGTAAATGTGGACTCAGCTGCACAGGAGATCCACACTATCTTTCACCGAGTGATGAGCAACATCTAAGTAATCTAATCTAATCTAATCTAATCTTCAACGAAACAGATTTACCAGAAGGGAGCATGGCCTTACAATACGTGGACGATATCCTGATTACATAAGGTTGAGGAAACAAGGTTCAGACAGAGCGTTGGAGGGATACAGGATAGCCAGGAGGGAGCTGAAGAAAGGGATTAGGAGAGCTAAAAGAGGGCATGAAAAATCTTTGGCGGGTAGGATCAAGGATAATCCCAAGGCCTTTTATGCGTATGTGAGAAACAAGAGAATGACGAGAACGAGGGTAGGTCCGATCAAGGACAGTAGTGGGAGACTGTGTATTGAGTCGGAAGAGATAGGGGAGGTCTTGAATGAGTACTTTTCTTCAGTATTTACAAATGAGAGGGACCGTATTGTTGAAGAGGAGAGTATGAAACGGACTGGTAAGCTAGAGGAGATACATGTTAGGAAGGAAGATGTGTTGGGCATTTTGAACAACTTGAGGATAGACAAGTCCCCCGGGCCTGATGGGATATATCCTAGGATTATGTGGGAAGCAAGAGAGGAAATTGCAGAACCGTTGGCAATGATCTTTTCGTCTTCACTGTCAACGGGGGTGGTACCAGGGGACTGGAGAGTGGCGAATGTTGTGCCCCGTTCAAAAAAGGGAATAGGGATAACCCCGGGAATTACAGGCCAGTTAGTCTTACTTCGGTGGTGGGCAAAGTAATGGAAAGGGTACTGAGGGATAGGATTTATGAGTATCTGGAAAGACACTGCTTGATTAGGGACAGCCAGCATGGATTTGTGAGGGGTAGGTCTTGCCTTACAAGTCTTATTGAATTCTTTGAGGAGGTGACCAAGCATGTGGATGAGGGTAGAGCAGTGGATGTAGTGTACATGGATTTTAGTAAGGCTTTGATAAGGTTCCCCATGGTAGGCTTATGCGGAAAGTCAGGAGGCATGGGATAGTGGGAAGTTTGGCCAGTTGGATAGAGAACTGGCTAACCAGTCAAAGTCAGAGAGTGGTGGTAGATGGTAAATATTCAGCCTGGAGCCCAGTTACAAGTGGAGTTCCGCAGGGATCAGTTCTGGGTCCTCTGCTGTTTGTAATTTTTATTAATGACTTGGAAGAGGGAGTCGAAGGGTGGGTCAGTAAATTTGCAGACAATACGAAGATTGGTGGAGTTGTGGATAGTGAGGAGGGCTGTTGTCGGCTGCAAAAGGACTTAGATATGATGCAGAGCTGGGCTGAGGAGTGGCAGATGGAGTTCAACCCTATCAAGTGTGAGGTTGTCCATTTTGGGAGGACAAATAAGAATGCGGAATACAGGGTTAACGGTAGCGTTCTTAGTAAGGTGGAGGAGCAGAGGGATCTTGGGGTCTATGTTCATAGATCTTTGAAAGTTGCCACTCAGGTGGATAGAGCTTGTAAGAGGGCCTATGGTGTATTAGCGTTCATTAGCAGAGGGATTGAATTCAAGAGTCGTGAGGTGATGTTGCAGCTGTACAGGACCTTGGTAAGGCCACATTTGGAGTACCGCGTGCAGTTCTGGTCGCCTCATTTTAGGAAAGATTTGGAAGCTTTGGAGAGGGTGCAGAGGAGATTTACCAGGATGTTGCCTGGACTGGAGAATAGGTCTTACGAGGATAGATTCTGGATTAGTGGTGCTGGAAGAGCACAGCAGTTCAGGCAGCATCCAAAGAGCAGCGAAATCGACGTTTCGGGCAAAAGCCCTTCATCAGGAACACGCCCCCCTACAACCCACCCTCCCATCCTGGCACTTACCCCTACCACCGCAGGAACTGTAAAACCTGCGCCCACACCTCCTCCCTCACCTGTATCCAAGGCCCTAAAGGATCCTTCCACATCCATCAAAGTTTTACTTGCACATCCACTAATATCATTTATTGTATCCGTTGCTCCCGATGCGGTCTCCTCTACATTGGGGAGACTGGGCGCCTCCTAGCAAAGCGCTTTAGGGAACATCTCCGAGACACCCGCACCAATCAACCCCACCGCCCCGTGGCCCAACATTTCAACTCCCCCTCCCACTCTGCCGAGGACATGGAGGTCCTGGACCTCCTTCACCGCCGCTCCCTCACCACCAGATGCCTGGAGGAAGAACGCCTCATCTTCCGCCTCGGAACACTTCAACCTCAGGGCATCAATGTGGACTTCAACAGTTTCCTCATTTTCCCTTCCCCCCACCTCACCCCAGTCCCAAACTTCCAGCTCAGCACTGTCCCCATGACTTGTCCGGACTTGTCCTACCTGCCTATCTCCTTTTCCACCTATCCACTCCACCCTCTCCTCCCTGACCTATCACCTTCATCCCCTCCCCCACCCACCCATTGTACTCTATGCTACTTTCTCCCCACCCCCACCCTCCTCTAGCTTATCTCTCCACCCTTCAGGCTCACTGCCTTTATTCCTGATGAAGGGCTTTTGCCTGAAACGTCGATTGTACTGTTCCTTGGATGCTGCCTGAACTGCTGTGCTCTTCCAGCACCACTAATCCAGAATCTGGTTTCCAGCATCTGCAGTCATTGTTTTTACCTTGTACAAGGATAGGTTGAGCGTGCTAGGCCTTTTCTCATTGGAACGGAGAAGGATGAGGGGTGACTTGATAGAGGTTTATAAGATGATCAGGGGAATAGATAGACAGTCAGAGACTTTTACCCCAGGCACAACAGAATGTTACAAGGGGACATAAATTTAAGGTGAAGGGTGGAAGGTATAGGGGGGATATCAGGGGTGGGTTCTTTACCCAGAGAGTGGTGGGGGCATGGAATGCGCTGCCTGTGGGAGTGCCAGAGTCAGAATCTTTGGTGACCTTTAAGCGGCAATTAGATAGGTACATGGATGGGTGCTTAAGCTAGGACATATGTTCGGCACAACATCGTGGGCCAAAGGGCCTGTTCTGTGCTGTATTGTTCTATGTTCTATGGGGTCGCCCCACCACAGGATGGGCTGTGGTAAAGAATAAACTAGAGACAGTTATGTCAGGAAGGGTTGACGGACGTCAGTCTGCACAAGTAGCAGAGATAATCACGCTAACCTAAGCATTTGAGCTGTCGAAGGGGAGAATTGTGAACATTTATACAGACAGCAAACATGCCTTAGGATTTGTACATGACTACATGGTGGCATGGGGAAAGAAGAGGGTTCACTCCCGCTGGCGGAACCCCCATCAAACACCAGCTGAGAATCCAAGCTGAGCACCAGTGAACAGCCAGAAGAGGCTGCAGTAATAAAACTCAAAGCATATCAAAAGGAGCCAGGGACAGATAGCCCCGGCTGGCTGAAATTTAAAGGGAACCAAGCCACAGACCGATCAGCCCAGCGAGCCTTACAGCGGGAAACCATCAAGGAGGTTCCAATAGCAACTGAACTAGCAGGAGATGCCAGTCACATACAGCAGCTGCAGGAGGACATCCTGCAGGAAGAGGGAGAGAGATGGAGAATGCAGGGAACACTGAAAGGGGAGGAAGGTGTCTGGAGGCAAGTGAACAAGGTGGTAGCACCAGCGTGCAGACAAACACCTTGTTCAGGCTGCACCACGGGCTCTCACATAGAGGCAAGGAAGCTATGATAGCAAGTCAAAGGAGAGAGTGGTGGTGGAAGGGAATGGGAAGAGATATAACCAAACACTGCCACAGATGTGTGGTTTGCACACAGCACAACCCAGGCAGGCCCATAAAAGTTAGGATGGGATATCAACTAAGGCCAAGGGGACCCTGGGAACACCTTCAAATGGGTTTCACAGGGCCATGACCACCTTCCTGTGGGAAAAGGCACTGCCTGGTCATTATAGACCGGTTCACCCAGTGGGTAGAGGCATTCCCCACCAAGAACTGTACTGCTCCCACTATAGCCAGGATTCTAGCAGAGGGGGTAACCCCAAGGTGGAGGGGTACCCCTCCAGATTGGCTCTGACCAAGGGACGCGTTTCATAGGCAAAGTTATGAAAACAGTATGCCAGCTACTCAGGATAAAGCAAAAATTTCATATTCCCAGGCACCAATATCCTGTACAGCCACAACATGACCTCCCAACTCCTGTACTCAATACTCTGACCAATAAAGGAAAGCATACCAAACGCCGCCTTCACTATCCTATCTACCTGCAACTCCACTTTCAAGGAGCTATGAACCTGCACTCCAAGGTCTCTTTGTTCAGCAACACTCCCAGGACCTTACCATCTTTCAAATGCTGTCTAGCTGACTCCCCTACTTTATTTAATCTTTTCCTAATATTTGACTCATAGTCTGAAATACACCTGTTAAAAAGCCATTGCCACACATGTAGGCCCAGGTGACAATGTCAACTTCCATTTCATGCAGAGTCTGGGCCAGGGACCTGTCTATCTGAATAAGCACAGCAGAGAATCATCCCAGTAGATCCACAGAGATCATATGCAATTCTTAACCTCAGCTCCACTTTCCTGCCACTCACTATTACCCTTGGTTCACTTGGTTTTCACTGTTAAAAATACCAACCAGTTAAAATTCATTCAGGTGGAGAAAGGAAATCAAATTGGTGGGGATTACATTCACTGGAGTTGAGAGGAATGGTGGGGCGGTGAATCTTATAGAAATGTATAAAACTCTTCACAGGCCTGGACAGGGGTAAATGCAGGAATGATGTTCCCAATGAGCTGGGAGCCCAGAACCAGAGAATCACAGTTTAAAGGAAAACGGGGTATGCCATTTAGGTCTGAGACCAGAGAGTGGTGACCCTTCAGAACCCATAACCACGGAAAGCAGTCAAGGCTAAAACATTGTAGCTCTTGGGACGAAAGCAATCAAAACATTTGGAGGAAAAGCAGGAACAGGGTATTGAGTTGGATGGTCAGCCATGATCATATTGAAGGGTGGAACAGGCTCCAAGGGCCAAGTGAGCTACTCCTGGTATTGTGTATGTTCACAACACTGGCTGTAAAAATCCTCAATGAAAAACCAATCCCTCATCTAGTTCTGGAGCTCTGTGACAATGGAAACAACTACTCCACGTCTCCTCCGCCAAGCCCTTTCAGGATACATGGTACCATTCTCTCGATGGTCTTACCGACTCGGAAAAGGTAGGGGACACAACGAACACATGAAGGACAGTTTATCAAACAATTACATGACACATTTTTATTTCAAATTAGGAAACTTTGTTTTTGCTTAGTTATAAAACCAATCTTCTACAAAATGGTCCAGAGTGTTTGTTATATAAAGTAGACATTTCCCTGCTCCAGATATTACTCCCACACCTAGAACCTGAGGAAGTTATTGATCCCACCATCGTCAGATCACGTAAGCAGATGTCAATTCCAAAATCATTAAACAACTTGCAGCCAAACTACTGCTGCTCTGTTCCTTCTTGAATCTCCTTCGAATGGCGGGAATTGCTGGAACTGGTCCTGAGTGTTGGACAGATAACATTGGAAGTCCAAAGTCTGATGACCCAGCAGTCCCGAGTCAATCATGTACAAGGAGGGGTTGAGGCTTGTTGCCCTGAGACCATTTAACAAACGAGTTCTCATCAGATGTTCACTCCGAATGGAAGACAGTATTCAGCTGAAGGCCTCCTCTATGACTTTCTGACGAAGGGCAATGGCAGCAGTGAAATCTGATGAGTCTTCATCTTCCTGCTCCTCCTCCCACATATCCACCTCCCCTGATGGTGCCAACACCTGTCCCCTTAGCAAGGCAAAGTTATGGAGCATACAGCAGACAACAATGAACTTGGAGACTCTCTCAGGACTGTACTGCAGGGAGCCTCCTGATTTGGACAGACAGCGGAATCTGTGCTTTAGGAGTGCGATGGTCTGTCTCACTGTAGCCAGGGTGGAAGCATGGCTCTGATTGTAACGATGCTCACATGGGGTTTGGGCCTTCCTGATGGGGGTCATTATCCAGCTGGTCAGAGGGTAACTAGAGCTCCCCAGCAGCCAGCCCAATACCTGCTGCTCAGGCTGGAAGAGGGGTGGCACTGAGGAATGTTCCAGGATGAAGGAATGGCGAGAGCTACCAGGGAATCTGGAACAGACCTGCATCACATGCTGCTGGTGGTCACACACTAGCTGCACCTTGACAGAATGGAAGCCTTTCCTGTTAACGTAGACACCTGGGTCATCATAGGGAGCACGCAGAGCCACGTGTGCACAGTCCAGTACACCCTGTACCCGAGGGAAGCCTGCTATCTGACAGAACCCTCGGGCCCGTTCTTCCTGGCTCTCTGTCTCCATGGAGAAGCTGATGAATTGGTTCCTCTTTGAGTACAACACTTCAGTTACATCCCTGATGCAGCAGTGGATGGCGTACTGTGTGATATCATTGATGAGGCCACTGGCTGCCTGAAATGAGCCCGTGGTATAGAAATTCAGAGCCACAGTCACCTTGACAGCCACAGGCAGCGCAGTCCAGGCTCTGGTGCGAGGTTGCAGTTGTTCTTGGACTAACTGACACAGTTCAGTCACAGCGTCCCTGCTGAAACCCAGTCTCTGTACACACTGCTCTTCACTCAGGTTCAGGTATGATGTGCGATTCCTGAACACCCGCCTGCTGTATGGTCTCCGTTCCTGGTCTCTGGCTTGCCTCCGGCCTGCTCTTGCTCCAATTGTTGGTCCCAGGCCAACTCCAGCTCCCACTCCAAGTCCAGCACCTGCACCAATTCCAGCTCCCACTCCAAGTCCAGCACCTGCACCAACTCCAGCTCCCACTCCAAGTCCAGCACCTGCACCAACTCCAGCTCCCACTCCAAGTACAGATCCGGCTCCAAGTTCCCCTCCTGTTGTAAGTTGGAGCCCAGCTCCTGCCTGGAGTCCAGCACACACCACAGATTCTCCTCTAACTCCTGTTCCAAGTTCGCCTCCTGCTTGGAGGCCACATTTGAAGGCAGCTTCCTGTCCTGCTATAAGTCCACTATTTGCTCTGGCACTGAGTCCGATCCCTGCACTGGATCCAGCTGCCAATCCAGTTTCAAGTCCTGCTCCCAGTGCTGCCCCCACTCTGAATCCTGCCCGTGGTCCCAGTCCAGGTCTGAATACTGTCGCAAGTTCAAATCTTGATCTGGCTCTTACTCCAGGTCCAGCTATGAGTCTCGGTCCAGATCTTGCCACAGTTCCATGTACCCGTCTAGCTCTGGCTCCAGGCTGGAGGTCTGCTCTAGCCTTTGCTTCAGGTCTGACTGCTGTTCCCATTTTAATTCCAGTTCCGTGATTCAGCTTTAGATCTTTCTGTTCCTCCTCATCCTCCAGGCCCAGGGGAAGACTGAGCAAAGCCCCCATTCCCCCAACCTTTAAGCTTCCCTATTCCTCAATCACTCACTCCCACCCTTTATTGCTACTTTCCCCTCTTTTGATCCCACCCTTTCTGTCATTCCCTCCCCCCCGCTCTCAATTGCTCCTTTTCCTGCTATTGGTCTATCTCTCTCAGTCCGCCTCCTATTTCTCTCTCTCTATCCCTCCCTAATTCCTTCTTTCTCTCTCTATATTTATATCTATTCAGCAGTCACACTTGTCTCCTAACCCTATATTTCTATCTGTTTCACTGGCACTCTCTACTTCTTTGTCTCTATCCTTTACAATTTTCTCTCCCCTCTAACTCTATCTCAATCGTTCTCACCCTCATGCTCTATTCACCCCTACCACTCACTGCCTCTGTTTCCATCTATCTCTATCCGGCTTTCCCCTCAGCCTGTCTCCTATCGCTCTTCCTCCCTCCCTCTATCCTCCCATGTCTCTTTCCTTCTCTCTATCCCTCTCACCCAATTCTCCTCTCCCTCTGTCCCCCGCCTCTGCCCTTTCTGTCTCCCTCTCTCTCTATTCTCCCCCCTCACTGATCCTCTAACTCCTGCTCTTTATTGCCTCATTTCCCCACTCTCTTTATCCACTCCCTCCCTCTGTCCCTTACCCCCCACTCACTGATTCCCCCTCCCCGTGTTCCTCTAGCCCTTCCCTATGCCCCACTCTCTCCATCTACACCCTCCCGTCACTGTCTCCCTCCCCCCTCTGTGCCTGTGTCCCCCCTCTCTCTGCCTGTGTATCCCCCTCCCTCTGTGCCTGTGTATCCCCCTCCCTCTGTGCCTGTGCCCCTCCCTCTGTGCCTGTGTGTCCCCCTCTGTCTGTGTGTCCCCCTCTCTCTGTCTGTGTCCCCCCCCCTCTCTCTCTGTGTCCCCCCCCTCTCTCTGTGTCCCCCCCCTCTCTCTCTGTGTCCCCCCCCTCTCTCTCTGTGTCCCCCCCCTCTCTCTGTGTCCCCCCCCCTCTCTCTGTCTGTGTATCCCCCCTCTCCCTCTGTGTCTGTGTATCCCCCCCCCTCTGTGCCTGTGTGTCCCCCTCTGTCTGTGTGTCCCCCTCTCTCTGTCTGTGTATTCCCCCCCTCTCCCTCTCCCTCTCCCTCTCCCTCTCCCTCTGTGTCCGTGTATCCCTCTCCCACTCTCTGTTTCCTGTTTCCTTAAACGCTGCGCGGTGACACAATCAGGTGGAGAAAACGCGGCAGATGATTGGCGGAGAGCAGGGGGGCGGGGCGACAGGCCTCGGAGAGAAAGAGGGGGAGGGGCAGAGGGAGGGGGAAGGCAGAGAGAGGGGGAGGGACAGAGAGAGGGGGGAGGGGGAGAGAGAGGGGGAGGGGCAGAGAGAGGGGGGAGGGGCAGAGGGAGGGGGAGGGGGAGAGAGAGGGGAGGGGGGGAGAGAGAGGGGGGAGGGGGGAGAGAGAGGGGGAGGGGGGAGAGAGAGGGGGAGGGGGGAGAGAGAGGGGAGGGGGGGGGGAGAGAGAGGGGGAGGGGGGGGGAGAGAGAGGGGGAGGGGGGGAGAGAGAGGGGAGGGGGGGAGAGAGAGGGGGAGGGGGGGAGAGAGAGGGGAGGGGGGGAGAGAGAGGGGGGGAGAGAGAGGGGGAGGGGGGAGGGGGGGAGATGAGAGGGGGAGGGGGAGAGAGAGGGGGAGGGGGAGGGGGAGGGGGAGGGGGAGGGGGGGAGGGGGAGGGGGAGGGGGGAGGGGGAGAGGGGGAGGGGGAGGGGGGGAGGGGGAGGGGGGGAGGGGGAGGGGGGAGGGGGAGGGGGAGGGGGGGGAGGGGGAGGGAGGGAGGGGGAGGGGGGGAGGGGCAGAGGGAGGGGGGGAGGGGCAGAGAGAGGGGGGGAGGGGCAGAGAGAGGGGGGAGGGGCAGAGAGAGGGGGAGGGGCGGGAGAGAGGGGGAGAGGGGAGGGGGGAGAGGGAGGGGGGGGGCAGAGAGAGAGGGGGGGAGGGGCAGAGAGAGGGGGGAGGGGCAGAGAGAGGGGGGGAGGGGCAGAGAGAGGGGGGAGGGGCAGAGAGAGGGGGAGGGGCAGAGAGAGGGGGGAGGGGCAGAGAGAGGGGGGAGGGGCAGAGAGGGGGGGAGGGGCAGAGAGAGGGGGAGGGGCAGAGAGAGGGGGGAGGGGCAGAGAGAGAGGGGGAGGGACAGAGAGAGGGGGAGGACAGAGAGGGAGGGGCAGAGAGGGGGGGAGGGGGAGAGAGAGGGGGGGAGGGGGGGAGAGAGAGGGGGGAGGGGGAGGGGAGAGAGGGAGGGAGACAGGGGTGAGAGAGGGGGAGAGAGAGGGGGACGGAGAGAGAGGGGGGAGGGGGAGAGAGAGAGGGGGGAGGGGGAGAGAGAGAGGGGGGAGAGAGGGGGGGAGGGGGAGAGGGGGAGAGAGAGGGGGGGGGAGAGGGGGAGAGAGGGGGGGGGGAGAGGGGGAGAGAGGGGGGGAGAGAGGGGGGGGAGGGGGAGAGAGGGGAGGGAGGGGGGAGGGGGAGAGAGAGGGGGGGAGGGGGAGAGAGAGGGGGGAGGGGGAGAGAGAGGGGGGGAGGGGGGAGAGAGGGGGGGAGGGGGAGAGAGGGGGGGAGGGGGAGAGAGGGGGGGAGGGGGAGAGGGGGGGGAGGGGGAGAGAGGGGGGAGGGGGAGAGAGGGAGAGAGGGGGGGGGAGGAGGAGAGAGAGAGGGGGGAGGAGGAGAGAGAGAGGGGGGGAGGAGGAGGGAGAGAGGGGGGGAGGGGGGAGAGGAGGGGGGAGGGGGAGAGAGGGGGGAGGGGGAGAGAGGGAGAGAGGGGGGGGAGGGAGGAGAGAGAGAGAGGGGGGAGGAGGAGAGAGAGAGGGGGGAGGAGGAGAGAGAGAGGGGGGAGGAGAGAGAGAGAGGGGGGGAGGGAGAGAGAGAGAGGGGGGGAGGGGGAGAGAGAGAGGGGGGGGAGAGAGAGGGGGGGAGGAGGAGAGAGAGAGGGGGGGAGGAGGAGAGAGAGAGGGGGGAGGAGAGAAAGGGGGGAGGAGAGAAAGGGGGGGGAGGAGAGAGAGAGGGGGGGAGGGGGGAGAGAGAGAGGGGGGGAGGGGGAGAGAGAGAGGGGGGGAGGGGGAGAGAGAGGGGGGGGAGGGGGTGAGAGAGAGGGGGGAGGGGGAGGGAGGGGGGGAGGGGGAGAGGGGGGAGGGGGAGAGAGAGAGGGGGGGAGTGAGAGGGGGAGAGAGAGGGGGGGGAGAGAGAGGGGGAGGGGGAGGGGGAGAGAGGGAGGGAGACAGGGGTGAGAGAGGGGGAGAGAGAGGGGGACGGAGAGAGAGGGGGGAGGGGGAGAGAGAGAGGGGGGGAGAGAGGGGGAGAGAGGGGGGGTGGGGGAGAGGGGAGAGAGAGGGGGGGGGGAGGAGGGGGAGAGAGGGGGGGGGGGGGTGAGGGGGAGAGAGGGGGGGGAGAGGGGGGGGGAGAGAGGGGGGAGGGGGAGGGGGAGAGAGAGGGGGGGAGGGGGAGTAGGGGGGGGGGGGAGGGGGGAGAAGGGGGGGAGGGGGAGAGAGGGGGGAGGGGGAGAGGAGGGGGGGAGGGGGAGAGAGAGGGGGGAGGGGGAGAGAGAGGGGGGAGGGGAGAGAGGGGGGGAGGGGGAGAGAGGGGGGGAGGGGGAGAGAGGGGGGGAGGGGGAGAGAGGGAGAGAGGGGGGGGAGGAGGAGAGAGAGAGGGGGGAGGAGGAGAGAGAGAGGGGGGGGAGGAGGAGAGAGAGAGGGGGGAGGAGAGAGAGAGAGGGGGGAGGGGGAGAGAGAGAGGGGGGGAGAGAGAGGGGGGGAGGAGGAGAGAGAGAGGGGGGAGGAGGAGAGAGAGAGGGGGGAGGAGAGAAAGGGGGGGGAGGAGAGAGAGAGGGGGGGAGGGGGAGAGAGAGAGGGGGGGAGGGGGAGAGAGAGAGGGGGGGAGGGGGAGAGAGAGAGGGGGGGGAGGGGAGAGAGAGAGGGGGGAGGGGGAGAGAGGGGGGGAGGGGGAGAGGGGGAGGGGGAGAGAGAGAGGGGGGGAGAGAGAGGAGGGGGAGAGAGAGGGGGGGAGAGAGAGGGGGGGAGAGAGAGAGGGGGGGAGGGGGGGAGAGAGTGGGGGGGGAGGGGAGAGAGGAGGGGGAGGGGAGGGGAGAGAGAGAGAGGGGCAGAGAGGGGGGATGGGCAGAGATGGGGGAGGGGCAGAGAGCGGGGGGAGGGGCAGAGAGCGGGGGGGAGGGGCAGAGAGAGGGGGGGGCAGAGAGAGGGGGGGGCCGAGAGAGGGGGGGGAAGGGGAGAGAGGACGGGGAGAGAGGAGGGGGAGGGGGAGAGAGAGGGGGGGGGGGAGGGGGAGGGGGGGAGAGAGGGGGAGGGGGAGAGGGGGGGAGAGAGGGGGGATGGGGAGAGAGAGGGGGGGAGGGGGAGGGAGGGGGGCAGGGGGAGAGAGAGGGGGGAGGGGGAGAGAGGGGGGAGGGGCAGAGAGGGGGGTGGGGCAGAGAGGGGGGCAGATAGCGGGGGGGAGGGGCAGAGAGGGGGGGAGGGGCAGAGGGTGGGAGGGGCAGAGGGGCAGTGAGGGGGGAGTGCAGAGAGAGGGGGGAGGGGCAGAGAGAGGGGGGGAGGGGCAGAGAAAGGGGGGAGGGTCAGAGAGAGGGGGAGGGGCAGAGAGAGGGGGGAGGGGCAAAGAGAGTGGGGGAGGGGAAAAGAGAGGGGGAGGGGAAAAGAGAGGGGGGAGGGGAAAAGAGAGGGGGGAGGGGAAAAGAGAGGGGGGGAGGGGAAAAGAGAGGGGGGGAGGGGAAAAGAGGGGGGGAGGGGAAAAGAGAGGGGGGGAGGGGAAAAGAGAGGGGGGAGGGGGCAGAGAGGGTGGGAGGGGAAAAGAGAGGGTGGAGGGGCAGAGAGGGTGGGAGGGGTAGAGAGGGTGGGAGGGGAAGGGAGGGGCAGAGAGGGTGGGAGGGGCAGAGAGGTGGGAGGGGCAGAGAGGGGGGAGGGGCAGAGAGAGGGGGGAGGGGTAGAGAGAGGGGGGAGGGGCAGAGAGGGGGGGCAGAGAGAGGGGGGAGGGGCAGAGAGGGGGGGAGGGCAAGAGAGGGGGGCAGAGAGAGGTGGGGAGGAGCAGAGAGAGGGGGGAGGAGCAGAGAGAGGGGGGAGGAGCAGAGAGAGGGGGGGAGGAGCAGAGAGAGGGGGGAGGGGGCAGAGAGAGGGGGGAGGAGCAGAGAGAGGGGGGAGGGGCAGAGAGAGGGGGGAGGGGCAGAGAGAGGGGGAGGGGCAGAGAGAGGGGGAGGGGCAGAGAGAGGGGGAGGGGCAGAGAGAGGGGGGGAGGGGGCAGAGAGAGGGGGAGGGGCAGAGAGAGGGGGAGGGGCAGAGAGAGGGGGGAGGGGCAGAGAGAGGGGGGAGGGGCAGAGAGAGGGGGGAGGGGCGGAGAGAGGGGCGACGCGAGAGGGAGGGGAGAGGGAGGGGGGGGGCAGAGAGAGAGGGGGGGAGGGGCAGAGAGAGGGGGGAGGGGCAGAGAGAGGGGGGAGGGGCAGAGAGAGGGGGGAGGGGCAGAGAGAGGGGGAGGGGCAGAGAGAGGGGGGAGGGGCAGAGAGAGGGGGGAGGGGCAGAGAGGGGGGGAGGGGCAGAGAGAGGG